>NW_027490865.1:0-39289 GCF_050948175.1 Xylocopa sonorina | reverse complement strand
CATGCTTCTGAAGTGTAGACGAGATATACATAACACTCTGCAATGAATATTATATCTTATCATGAATCACAGAAATGAGATGCAATATCTCGTTTTAAGAAGCATCAGAAATATATTGCTACGAATCGTAAACATCTTCCGACGCTATTTCCTAGCAAACAAGTGTCGCATTTACATTCTTTTGAAGTTAAAGCGAGGTATACATAACACTCCACAATAAATATTATATCTTATCATGAAACATAGAAATGAGATGCGATATGGCGATTTATGAAGCATTACAACCCTATTGCTTCGATTGGTAGACATCTGCCAACGCTATTTCCTAGCAAGGAAGTGTCACATTTATATTCAGTTGAAGTGTATGCGAGGTATACATGACACTTCGCAATGAATATTATATATTATCATGAAACATAGAAATGAGATTCGATATCGCGAATTAGCAAGCTTTAGAACTCTATTGCTTCGATACGTAGACATCTGCAAACGCCACTTCCTAGCAAGGAAGTGTCGCATTTACATTCATTGAATGGATACGAGGTATACATGACACTTCGCAATGAAAATTGTATCTTATCATGAACAATAGAAAAGAGATGCAATATGACGATTTAAGAAGCATTTGAACTCTATTGCTTCGATACGTAGACATCTGCAAACGCTATTTCCTAGCAAGGAAGTGTCGCATTTACATTCTCTTCAGGTGAATACGAGGTATACATAACACTGCACAATGAATATTATATCTTATCATGAAACATTGAAATGAGATGCGATATCGCGATTTAAGAAGCATTAGAAGTCTATTGCTTCGATACGTAGACATCTGCAAACGCTATTTCCTAGCAAGGATGTGTCGCATTTACATTCTTTTGAATGGAGACGAGGTATACATGGCACTTCGCAATGAATATTATATATTATCATGAAACATATAAATGAGATGCGATATCGCGAATTAACAAGTTTAGAACCATATTGCCTCGATACGTAGACATCTGCAAACGCTATTTCCTAGCAAGGAAGTGTGGCATTTACATTCTTTTGAGGTGAATACGAGGTATACATAACACTGCACAATGAATATTATATCTTATCATGAAACATAGAAGTGAGATGCGATATCGCGAATTAGCAAGCTTTAGAACTCTATTGCATCGATACGTAGACATCTGCAAACGCTACTTCCTAGCAAGGAAGTGTTGCATTTACATTCTTTTGAAAGGAATACGAGGTATACATGACACTTCGCACTGAATATTATATCTTATCATGAAACATAGAAATGAGATGTGATATGGCGATTTATGAAGCAACAGATATCTATTGCTTCGATAAGTAGACATCTGCAAACGCTATTTCCTAGGCAAGGAAGTGTCGCATTTACATTCTTTTGAAAGGAATACGAGGTATACATTACACTTCGCAATGAATATTATATCTTATCATGAAACATAGAAATGAGATGTAATATGACAAATTAAGAAGCATTAGAACTCTATTTCTACGATACGTAGACATCTGCAAACGCTACTTCCAAGCAAGGAAGTGTCGCATTTACATTCTTTTGAAGTGAATACGAGGTATACATAACACTCCACAATGAATATTATATATTATCATGAAGCATAGTAATGAGTAGCGATATCGCGTATAGAGGAGCATTAGAATTCTAATGCTACGATACGTAGACATCTGCAAACGCTACTTCCATGCAAGGAAGTGTCGCATTTACATTCTCTTGAAAGGAATACGAGGTATACATGACACTTCGCAATGAATATTATATCTTATCATGAAACATAGAAATGAGATGCGATATGACGATTTAAGAAGCATTAGGATCCTATTGCTTCGATACGTAGACATCTGCAAACGCTATTTCCTAGCAAGGAAGTGTTGCAGGTACATTCAATTGAAGTGTGTGCGAGGTATACATGGCACTTCGCAATGAATATTATATATTATCATGAAACATAGAAATGAGTAGCGATATCGCGTTTTGAGAAGCATTAGAACTCTAATGCCACGATACGTAGGTATCAGCAAACGCTATTTCCTATCAAGCAAGTGTCGCATTTACATCCATTTGAAGTATAGACGAGATATACATAACACTGCACAGTGAATAATATAGCTTATAATGAAACATAGAAATGAGATGCGATATGGCGATTTAAGAAGCATTAGAACCCTATTGCTTCGATACGTAGACATCTGCAAACGCTACTTCCTAGCATGGAAGTGTCTTATTTACATTCTTTTGAAAGGAATACGAGGTATACGTGACACTTCGCAATGAATATTATATCTTATCATGAACAATAGAAATGAGATGCAATATGACGATTTAAGAAGCATTTGAACTCTATTGCTTCGATACGTAGACATCTGCAAACGCTATTTCCTAGCAAGGAAGTGTTGCAGGTACATTCAATTGAAGTGTATGCGAGGTATACATGACACTTCGCAATGAATACTATATCTTACCATGAAACATAGAAATGAGATGCGATATGACGATTTAAGAAGCATTAGATTTCTATTGCTTCGATGCGTAGACATCTGCAAACGCTATTTCGTAGCATGGAAGTGTCGCATTTACATTCTTCTGAAGTGAATACAAGGTATTCATGACACTTCGCAATTAATATTATATCTTATCATGGAACATAGAAATGAGATGCGATATCTCGTTTTAAGAAGCATTAGAACTCTATTGCTTCGATACGTAGACATCTCCAAACGCTATTTCCTAGCATGGAAGTATCGCACTTACATTCTTTTGAAGTGAATACGAGGTATTCACGACACTTCGCAATTAATATTATATCATATCATGAAGCAAAGAAATGAGATGCGATATCCCGTTTTAAGAAGCATTAGCACTTTGTTGCTTCGATACGTAGACATCTGCAAACGCTATTTCCTAGCATGGAAGTGTCGTATTTACATTCCTTTGAAGTGAATACGAGATATTCATGACACACCGCAACTAATATTATATCATATCATGAAGCAAAGAAATGAGATGCGATATCCCGTTTTAAGAAGCATTGGAATTCTATTGCTTCGATACGTAGACATCTGCAAACTCTATTTCCTAGCAACGAAGTGTCGCATTTACATTCCATTGAAGTGAATACGAGGTATACATGACACTTCGCAATGAATATTTTATCTTATCATGAAACATAGAAATGAGGAGCTATATCGCGTTTTAACTAGCGTTAGAACTCTATTGTTTCGATACGTAGCCATCTGGAAACGCGAGTTCCTAGCAAGGATGTGTCGCGTTTAAATTCATTAGAAGTGTAGACGTGGAGTACATAACACTTCGCAACGAATCATATATCTTATCATGAGGCATAGAAATGAAACGCGATATGGCGGTGCAGGAAGCATTAGAGCTCTATTTCTTCGATACGTAGATATCTGCAAACCTTATTTCCTAGCAAGGAAGTGTCGCATTTACATTCTTTTGAGGTGAATACGAGGTATCACGTCCGGTGAAACTATTTTCCGTTGCACCGGAGGCTTTACGACACGAGCCTATTTTTCGGTAATTCGGTCCGCGGCAACGCGTTAGGACCGGGTCCGGCAATTCGGCTGACGCGACACTAGCGAAAACACTCGCGATAATAAGGGAATGACCCTACCTTTCGATGACTTCTCTCTCGATTTGTACGTAGAAACGTCGTGGAGGATCGTTTGCTGGATCGTAGCGGATTTCGTTCTGTTGGCTGCTACGGAAATCTCGATCAGTTGCCAGCGAAGAGGAGGACGGCGGTCGGAATTCAGCGATGATGCTGAATGTGGCATAATCGGCGTGATGCGTCGTGGTGTCTGGATCGGAAGCGTCGACGGTCGCTTCGGAAAGCGGCGTATGGGCTGGTGCGAAGGCAGGTCGCTGGTGTACTAGGACTCTCGGAACGCCCTCCAAATATTCATGCACAAGTGATCGTATGAAATTCTTCCTACTCGCACGTCGCGTTCCTCGCAAACCGGAAGCACGACTCATTCACCAGGTTTTTCTGTACTTTCGACTAAGATCTGAGGGATAAGCGGCGGTCTCAACGTCACAAAGCCGATTTCTATACTCCTTCAATTTGATGAAGATGAACCCCAGTTGTATGGAAGAACCCGTGGAAGAATTCGTAGTTAAATGTAATGTTAAAAGTAGAACTAGTATTATAAACACTTGATAAAATTAATGGATGTGGAAATAGTAGACTTGGTAAAAGAAGTTGTACTTGGATATAGTAAAAGTAAAAATAAAATATATTCTAGGTTTAAAGTATACAAGAACTGGAATTATTCTAAGACTAAGACTAAGTTAAAATGGAAAAAGAAATACGATGCCTGAACCCCACATTGAGGTGGCTAACGATCTAGAACTAGAGGTTTCGAATCCTCGGCAGGAGATCTCGAGTCAGAGTGTGTGCTCTGGAAACGCGTCTTTGACCTCCTCGGTTCGCGGGGCGCTACGGTCGCGGAGGCTCGCGGTAGGGAGATCGCGGTCCCGCGAGTGGGGGACTCGCGTCTCGAGGCGGAGAGCGCGCGGTCCAGCGAGTGGGGAATCGCGGCTCGTGGTGGGGCTAGCGGCGCATGCAGCTGGCCGGACGCATCTTACTTAGTGTAACATAGATCTAGGAATTCTTATATATGCGTCATGATATGGTACGTATGTCCTAGCTTAGAAGTAATATATAGGATCTAGCAGATCCTGTTCCCGGAATTGGAAAAGACCCCATTCAGGTGATGGGCTGCAGCTACGTCTTCCTGCAGGAAGGAATCCTCGGTGCGAGGGAGATAGGGCTGCCCGTCCTTGGTGCGGGCGAGACAGGTATACACGGTGGAGCGAGTGAGACACTGGTGCCCGGTACGAGCGAGACAGGTATACTCGGCTGTGCGAGTGAGGCAGCGGAACTCGGTGTGAGTGAGCGCGTGCAGGTATGCGCGCGCGAATTCTTCCAGTAGCTGGTTCTGCAGGCGAGTTTGGCTGGTTGCATGCGACCAGGGGTTGATGCTGGGGGTGCAAGGAGGTTCCTTTCTAGGAAACTACGTTCCCAGATATCTCTGTATCGAAGCTATAGAGTACTAATGCCCCTTAAAACGCCATATCGCATCTCATTTCTATGTTTCGTGATAAGATATAATATTCATTGTTGAGTGTTATCTATACCTCGCATTCACTTCAAATGAATATAAATGCGACACTTCCTTGCTAGGAAATAGCGTCTGTAGATGTATCGTCTACGTATCGAAGCAATAGAGTTCTAATCCTTCTTAAAACGCGATATCGCATCTCTTTTCTATGTACCATGAGAAGATATAATATTCATTGCAAAGTGTCATGTATACCTCGTATTCACTTCAAAAGTACGTAAATGCGACACTGCCTTGCTAGGAAGTAGAGTTTTCAGATGTCTACGGATCGAAGCAGTGGAGTTCCAATTCTTCTTATAACGTGATATCGCACCTCATTTCTATGTATCATGAGAAGATATAATATTCATTGCGAAGTGTCATGTATACCTCGCATACACGTCAAATGAATGTAAATGCGACACTTCCTTGCTAGGAAATAGCGTTTGCAGATGTCTACGTATCGAAGCAATAGATTTCTAAGGCTTGTCAAAACGCGATATCGCATTCCATTTCTATGATTCATGATAGGATATAATATTCATTGCGAAATGTCATGTATTCCTCGTATTTACTTAAACTGAATGTAAATGCGACACTTCCTTGCTAGGAAATAGCGTCTGCGGATGTCTACGTATCGTAGCAATAGAGTTCTAATGCTTCTTAAAACACGGTACCGCATCTCATTCCTATGTCTCATGACAAGATATAATATTCATTGCGAAGTGTCATGTATACCTCTCGTACAATTCAAATGAATATAAATGCGACACTTCCTTGCTAGGAAAAAGCGTTTGCAGATGTCTACGTATCGAAGCAATAGAGTTCTAATGCTAGATAAAACGCGATATCGCATCCCATTTCTATGTTTCATGATAATATATAATATTCGTTGTGCAGCGTATTGTATACCTCGTATTCACTTCAGAGGAATGTAAATGCGACAATTCCTTGCTAGGAAGTAGCGTTTGCAGATGTCTACGTATCGAAGCAATAGAGATCTAATGCTTTTTAAATCGCGATATCGCATCTCATTTCTATGTTTCATGATAAGATATAATATTCATTGCGAAGTGTCATGCATTCCACGTATTTACTTAAACTGAATGTAACTACGACACTTCCTTGCTAGGAAATAGCGTTTGCAGTTGTGTACGTATCATTGCAATAGAGTTCTAATGCTCCTTAAAACGCGATATCGCATCTCATTCCTATGTTTCACGATAAGATATAATATTCATTGCGAAGTGTTATGTATTCCACGTCTACACTTCAAATGAATGTAAATGCGACACTTCCTTGCTAGGAAATAGCGTTGGCAGATGTCTACGTATCGAAGCAATAGAGTTCTGATGCTTCTTAAATCGCGATATCGAATCTCATTTCTATGTTTCATGATAAGATATAATATTCGTTGTGCAGCGTTATGTATACCTCGTATTAACTTCAGAAGCATGTAAATGCGACACTTCCTTGCTAGGAAGTAGCGTTTGCAGAAGTCTAAGTATCGTTGCAATAGAGTTCTAATGCTTCTTAGTTCGCGATATCGCATCTCATTTCTATGTTTCATGATGAGATATAGTACTCATTGCGAAGTCTCACTTATACCTCGTTTTCAGTTCAAAAGAATGTAAATGCGACATTTCCTTGCTAGAAAATAGCTTTTCACAGATGTCTACGTTTCGGAGCAATGGACATCTAGTCCTTCTTAAAACGAGATGTCGCATCGCATTTCCATGTTTCATGATGAGATACAATATTCATTGCGAGGTGCCATGTATACCTCGTATTCACTTTAACTGAATGTAAATGCGACACTCCCTTGCTAGGAAATAGTGTTTCCAGATGTCTACGCATCGTAGCAATAGAGTTCTAATACTTCTTAAATCGCGACATCGCATCTCATTTCTATGTTTCGTGATAAGATATAATATTCATTGCGAAGTGTCATGTATACCTCGTATTCACTTCAAAAGAATGTAAATGCGACACTTCCTTGCTAGGAAATAGCGTTTGCAGATGTCTACGTTTCGAAGCCATGGAGTTCTAGTGCTACTTAAAACGAGATATCGCATCTCATTTCTATGTTTCACGATAAGATATAATATTCATTGTGCAGTGTTATGTATACCTCGAATTCGCATCAAATGACGTTAATTGCGACACTTCCTTGCTAGGAAATAGCGTTTGCAGATGTCTACGTATAGAAGCAATAGAGTTCTAATGCTTCTTAAAACGAGATATCGCATCTCATTTCTATGTTTCATTATAAGATATAATATTCACTGCTAAGTGTTAAGCATTCCTCGTCTACGCTTCAAATGAATGTAAATGCGACGCTTTCGTGCTAGGATATAGAGTTTGCAGATATCTACGTACCGAAGCAATAGAGTTATAATGCTTATTAGAACGAGATATCGCGCCTCATTTCTATGTTTCATGATAAGATATAATATTCATTGCGAAGTGTCATGTATACCTCGTATTCCTTTCAAAAGAATGAAAATGCGTCACTTCCTTGCTAGGAATTAGCGTTTGCAGATGTCTACGTATCGTGGCATTAGAGTTCTAATGCTTCTCAAAACGCGATATCGCTTCTCATTTCTATGTTTCATGACAATATATAATATTCACTGCGTAGTGTCATGTGTGCCTCGTATTCAAATCAAAGGAATGCAAATGCGATACATCCTTGCCAGGAAATAGCGTTTGCAGATGGCTAAGTATCGAAGCAATTGCGTTCTAATCTTTCTAAAGGCGCGATGTCGCATCTCATTTCTATGTTTCATGATAGGATATAATATTCATTGCGAAGTGTCATGCATTCCACGTATTTACTTAAACTGAATGTAACTACGACACTTCCTTGCTAGGAAATAGCGTTTGCAGTTGTGTACGTATCATTGCAATAGAGTTCTAATGCTCCTTAAAACGCGATATCGCATCTCATTCCTATGTTTCACGATAAGATATAATATTCATTCCGAAGTGTTATGTATACCTCGCATACACTACAAATGAATGTAAATGCGACACTTCCCTGCTAGGAAATAGCGATTGCAGATGTTTACGTATCGTAGGGATAGAGTTCTACTGCTTCTTAAAACGCAATATCGCATGTCATTTCTATGTTGCATGATAAGATATAATATTCATTGTAAAGTGTTATGTATAACTCGTATTCACTTCAGAAGAATGTAAATGCGATACTTCCTTCCAAGGAAATAGCGTTTGCAGATGTCTATGTATCGAAGCAATAGAGTTCAAATGCTTTTTAGAACGAGATATTGCATCTCATTTCTGTGTTTCATGGTAAGAAATAATATGATTTGCGAAGTGTTATGCATTCCTCGTCTACGGTTCAAATGAATGAAAATATGACACTTCCTTGCTAAGACCAAGCGTTTGCAGATGTCTACGTATCGTTGCAATAGAGTTCTAATGCTTCTTAAAACGCGATATCGCATCTCATTTCTACGTTTCATGACAAGATATAGTATTCATTGCGAAGTGTTATGTATACCTATTATTCACTTCAAAAGAATGTAAATGCGACACTTCCTTGCAAGGAAATAGCGTTTGCAGATATCTACGTATCGAAGCAATAGAGTTCAAATGCTTCTTAAAACGAGATATCGCATCTCATTTCTGTGTTTTATGATAAGATGTAATATTCATTGCGAAGTGTTATGGATTCCTCGCTTACACTTCAAATGAATGTAAATGCCACACTTCCTTGCTAGGAAATAGCGTTTGCAGATGTTTACTTATCGTAGGGATAGAGTTCTAATGCTTCTTAAAACGTGATATCGCATCTCATTTCTATGTTTCATGGTAAGATACAATATGATTTGCGAAGTGTTATGTATTCCTCGTCTACACTTCAAATGAATGTAAATGCGACACTTCCTTGCTAGGAAATACCGTTTGCAGATGTCTACGTATCGTAGAAATAGAGTTCTAATGCTTCTTAAAACGCGATATCACATCTCATTTCTACGTTTCATGAAAAGGTATACCATTCATTGCGAAGTGTTATGTATACCTATTATTCACTTCAAAAGAATGTAAATGCGACACTTCCATGCATGGAAATAGCGTTTGCAGATGTCTACGTATCGAAGCAAAAGAGTTCAAATGCTTCTTAAAACGATATATCGCATCTCATTTCTATGTTTTATGATAAGATATAATATGATATGCGAAGTGTTATGTACTCCTCGTCTACACTTCAAAAGAATGTAAATGCGTCACTTCCTTGCTAGGAAATAGCGTTTGCAGATGTCTACGTATCGTAGGGACAGAGTTCAAATGCTTCTTAAAACGAGATATTGCATCTCATATATATGTTTCATGATAAGATATAATATTCATTGCGAAGTGTTATGCATTCCTCGTCTACGATTCAAATGGATGTAAATGCGACACTTCCTTGCTAGGAAATAGCGTTTGCAGATGTCTACGTATCGAAGCAATAGAGTTCAAATACTTCTTAAAACGAGATATCGCATCTCATTCCTATGTTTCATGATAAGATATAATATTCATTGCGAAGTGTCATGTATACCTCGTACTCCTTTCAAAAGAATGTAAATGCGACACCTCCTTGCTAGGAAGTAGCGCTTGCAGATGTCTACGTATCGAAGCAGTAGAGTTCAAATGCTTCTTAAAACGAAATATCGCTCCTCATTTCTATGTTTCATGATAAGATATAATATTCATTGCGAAGTGTCATGTATACCTCGCATACACTTCAAATGAATGTAAATGCGACACTTCCTTGCTAGGAAATAGAGCCTGCATATGTCTACGTATCGAAGCAATAGAGTTCTAATGCTTCTTAAAACGAGATATCGCATCTCATTTCTATGTTCCATGATAAGATATAATATTAATTGCGAAGTGTCATGAATACCTTGTATTCACTTCAGAAGAATGTGATTGCGACACTTCCTGGCTAGGATATAGCGTTTGCAGATGTCTACATATCGAAGCAATAGAGTTCTAATGCTTCTTAGAACGAGATATCGCATCTCATTTCTATGTTTCATGATAAGATATAATATTCATTACGAAGTGTTATGTATACCTCGCATACACTACAAACGAATGTAAATGCGACACTTCCCTGCTAGGAAATAGCGATTGCAGATGTTTACGTATCGTAGGGATAGAGTTCTACTGCTTCTTAAAACGCGATATCGCATGTCATTTCTATGTTGCATGATAAGATATAATATTCATTGTAAAGTGTTATGTATAACTCGTATTCACTTCAGAAGAATGTAAATGCGATACTTCCTTCCAAGGAAATAGCGTTTGCAGATGTCTATGTATCGAAGCAATAGAGTTCAAATGCTTTTTAGAACGAGATATTGCATCTCATTTCTGTGTTTCATGGTAAGAAATAATATGATTTGCGAAGTGTTATGCATTCCTCGTTTACGGTTCAAATGAATGAAAATATGACACTTCCTTGCTAAGACCAAGCGTTTGCAGATGTCTACGTATCGTAGCAATAGAGTTCTAATGCTTCTTAAAACGCGATATCGCATCTCATTTCTACGTTTCATGACAAGATATAGTATTCATTGCGAAGTGTTATGTATACCTATTATTCACTTCAAAAGAATGTAAATGCGACACTTCCTTGCAAGGAAATAGCGTTTGCAGATATCTACGTATCGTAGCAATAGAGTTCAAATGCTTCTTAAAACGAGATATCGCATCTCATTTCTGTGTTTTATGATAAGATGTAATATTCATTGCGAAGTGTTATGGATTCCTCGCTTACACTTCAAATGAATGTAAATGCCACACTTCCTTGCTAGGAAATAGCGTTTGCAGATGTTTACTTATCGTAGGGATAGAGTTCTAATGCTTCTTAAAACGTGATATCGCATCTCATTTCTATGTTTCATGAGAGGATATAATATGATTAGCGAATTGTTATGTATTCCTCGTCTACGCTTCAAATGAATGTAAATGCGACACTTCCTTGCTAGGAAGTAGCGTTTGCAGATATCTACGTATCCTAGCAATAGAGTTCTAATGCTTCTTAAAACGCGATATCGCATCTCATTTCTACGTTTCATGACAAGGTATAGTATTCATTGCGAAGTGTTATGTATACCTATTATTCACTTCAAAAGAATGTCAATGCGACACTTCCTTGCTAGGAAATAGCGTTTGCAGATGTCTACGTATCGTAGCAATAGAGTTCTAATGCTTTTTAAAATGCGAAATCGCATCTCATTTCTATGTTGCATGATAGGATATAATATTCAATGTAAAGTGTTATGCATTCCTCGTCTACGATTCAAATGGATGTAAATGCGTCTCTTCCTTGCTAGTAAATAGCGTTTGCAGTTGTCTACGTATCGTAGGGATAGAGTTCTAATGCTTCTTCAAACGTGATATCGTATCTCATTTCTATGTTTCATGATAAGATGTAATATTCATTGCGAAGTGTTATTTATTCCTCGCCTACCCTTCAAATGAATGTAAATGAGACACTTCTTTGCTAGGAAATAGCGTTTGCAGATGTCTACGTATCGTAGAAATAGATTTCTAATGCTTCTTAAAACGCGATATCGCATCTCATTTCTATGTTTCATGGTAAGATATAATATGATTTGCGAAGTGTCACGTATTCCTCGTCTACACTTCAAATGAATGTAAATGCGACACTTCCTTGCTAGGAAATAGCGTCCGCAGATGTCTAGGTATCGTAGCAATAGAGTTCTAATGCTTCTTAAAACGCGATATCGCATCTCATTTCTATGTTTCATGGTAAGATATAATATGATTTGCGAAGTGTTATGTATTCCTCGTCTACACTTCAAATGAATGATAATGCGACACTTCCTTGCACGGAAATAGCGTTTGCAGATGTCTACGTATCGTAGCAATAGAGTTCTTATGGTTCTTAATCCGCGATATCGCATCTCATTACTATGTTGCATGATAAGATATAATATTCAATGTAAAGTGTTAAGTATACCTCGCATTCACTTCAGAAGAGTGTAAATGCGACACTTCCTTGCAAGGAAATAGCGTTTGTAGATGTCTACGTATCGAAGCAATAGAGTTCAAATGCTTCTTAAAACGAGATATCGTATCTCATATCTACGTTTCATGATAAGATATAATATTCATTGCGATGTGTTATGTATACCTCGTATTCTCTTCAGAAGAATGTAAATGCGACATTTCCTGCAAGGAAATAGCGTTTGCAGATGTCTACGTATCGAAGCAATAGAGTTCTGATGCTTCTTAAAACGCGATATCGCATCTCATTTCTATGTTTCATGGTAAGATAGAATACGATTTGCGAAGGGTTATGTATTCTTCGTCTACACTTCAAATGAATGTAAATGCGACACTTCCTTGCTAGGAAATAGTGTTTGCAGATGTCTACGTATCGAAGCAATAGAGTTCTAATGCTTCTAAAATCGCGATCTCGCATCTCATTACTATGTTGCATGATAAGATATAATATTCATTGTAAGGTGTTATGTATACCTCGCATTCACTTCAGAAGAATGTAAATGCGACACTTCCTTGCAAGGAAATAGCGTTTGCAGATGTCTACGTATCGAAGCAATAGAGTTCAAATGCTTCTTAAAACGAGATATCGTATCTCATATCTATGTTTCATGATAAGATATAATATTCATTGTTAAGTGTTATGTATACCTCGTATTCTCTTCAGAAGAATGTAAATGCGACATTTCCTGCAAGGAAATAGCGTTTGCAGATGTCTACGTATCGAAGCAATAGAGTTCAGATACTTCTTAAAACGAGATATCGCATCTCATTTCTATATTTCATGGTAAGATATAATATGATTTGCGAAGTGTCATGTATTCCTCGTCTACACTTCAAATGAATGTAAATGCGACACTTCCTTGCAATGAAATAGCGTTTGCAGATGTTTACGTATCGTAGCAATAGAGTTCTAATGCTTCTTAAAGCGCGATATCGCATCTCATTACTATGTTTATGATAAGATATAATATTCATTGTAAAGTGTTATGTATACCTCGTATTCACTCCAGAAGAATGTAAATGCGACACTTCCTTGCAAGGAAATAGCGTTTGCAGATGTCTACGTATCGTAGCAATAGAGTTCTAATGCTTCTTAAAACGCGATATCGCATCTCATTACTATGTTGCATGATAAGATATAATATTCATTGTAAAGTGTTATGTATACCTCGCATTCACTTCAGAAGAATGTAAATGCGACACTTCCTTGCAAGGAAATAGCGTTTGCAGATGTCTACGTATCGAAGCAATAGAGTTCAAATGCTTCTTAAAACGAGATATCGTATCTCATATCTATGTTTCATGATAAGATATAATATTCATTGTTAAGTGTTATGTATACCTCGTATTCTCTTCAGAAGAATGTAAATGCGACATTTCCTGCAAGGAAATAGCGTTTGCAGATGTCTACGTATCGAAGCAATAGAGTTCAGATACTTCTTAAAACGAGATATCGCATCTCATATCAGTGTTTCATGATAAGATATAATATTCATTGCGAAGTGTTATGCATTCCTTGTCTACGATTCAAATGAATGTAAATGCGACACTTCCTTTGCTAGGAAATAGCGTTTGCAGATGTCTACGTATCGTAGGGATAGAGTTCTGATGCTTCTTAAAACGCGATATCGCATCTCATTTCTATGTTTCATGGTAAGATAGAATACGATTTGCGAAGGGTTATGTATTCTTCGTCTACACTTCAAATGAATGTAAATGCGACACTTCCATGCTAGGAAATAGCGATTGCAGATGTCTAGGTATCGTAGCAATAGAGTTCTAATGCTTCTTAAAACGCGATAACGCATCTCATATTTATGATTCATGATAAGATATAATATTCATTGCGAAGTGTTATGCATTCCTCGTCTACGATTCAAATGAATGTAATTGCGACACTTCCATGCTAGGAAATAGCGATTGCAGATGTCTAGGTATCTAGAAGAATGTAAATGCGACACTTCCTTGCTAGGAAATAGCGTTTGCAGATGTCTACGTATCGTAGGGATAGAGTTCTAATGCTTCTTAAAACGTTATATCGCATCTCATTTCTATATTTCATGGTAAGATATAATATGATTTGCGAAGTGTCATGTATTCCTCGTCTACACTTCAAATGAATGTAAATGCGACACTTCCTTGCAATGAAATAGAGTTTGCAGATGTTTACGTATCGTAGCAATAGAGTTCTAATGCTTCTTAAAGCGCGATATCGCATCTCATTACTATGTTTATGATAAGATATAATATTCATTGTAAAGTGTTATGTATACCTCGTATTCACTCCAGAAGAATGTAAATGCGACACTTCCTTGCAAGGAAATAGCGTTTGCAGATGTCTACGTATCGTAGCAATAGAGTTCTAATGCTTCTTAAAACGCGATATCGCATCTCATTACTATGTTGCATGATAAGATATAATATTCATTGTAAAGTGTTATGTATACCTCGTACTCTCTTCAGAAGATTGCAAATGCGACACTTCCTTGCAAGGAAATAGCGTTTACAGATGTCTACGTATCGAAGCAATAGAGTTCAAATGCTTCCTAAAACGAGATATCGCATCTCATATCTATGTTTCATGATAAGATATAATATTCATTGCGAAGTGTTACGCATTCCTCGTCTACGCATCAAATGAATGTAAATGCGACACTTCCTTGCAAGGAAATAGCGTTTGCAGATGTCTACGTATCGTAGCAATAGAGTTCTAATGCTTCTTAAAACGCGATATCGCATCTCATTACTATGTTGCATGATAAGATATAATATTCATTGTAAAGTGTCATGTATACCTCGTATGCACTTCAGAAGAATGTAAATGCGACACTTCCTTGCAAGCAAGTAGCGTTTGCAGATGTCTACGTATCGCAGCAATAGATTTCTAATGCTTCTTAAAACGCGATATCGCATCTCATTTCTATGTTTCATGGTAAGATATAATATGATTTGCGAAGTGTTATATATTCCTCGTCTACACTTCAAATGAATGTAAGTGCGACACATCCTTGCTAGGAAATAGCGTTTGCAGATGTCTACGTATCGTAGCAATAGAGTTCTTATGCTTCTTAAAACGCGATATCGCATCTCATTTCTATGTTTCATTGTAATATATAAATGATTTGCGAAGTGTCATGTATTCCTCGTCTACACTTCAAATGAATGTAAATGCGACACTTCCTTGCTAGGAAATAGCGATTGCAGATGTCTGCCTATCGTTGCAATAGTGTTCTAATGCTTCTTAAAACGCGATATCGCATCTCATTTCTATGTTTCATGGTAAGATATAATATGATTTGCGAAGTGTTATGTATTCCTCGTCTGCACTTCAAATGAATGTAAATGCGACACTGCCTTGCAAGGAAATAGCGTTTGCAGATGTCTACGAATCGTAGCAATAGATTTCTAATGCTTCTTAAAACGCGATATCGCATCTCATTTCTATGTTTCATGGTAAGATATAATATGATTTGCGAAGTGCTATGTATTCCTCGTCTACACTTCAAATGAATGTAAATGCGACACTTCCTTGCAAGGAACTAGCGTTCGCAGATGTCTACGCATCGTAGCAATAGATTTCTAATGCTTCTTAAAACGCGATATCGCATCTCATTTCTATGTTTCATGGTAAGACATAATATGACTGGCGAAGTGTTATGTATTCCTCGTCTACACTTCAAATGAATGTAAATGCGACACTTCCTTGCTAGGAAATAGCGTCTGCAGATGTCTAGGTATCGTAGCAATAGAGTTCTAATGCTTCTTAAAACGCGATATCGCATCTCATTTCTATGTTTCATGGTAAGATATAATATGATTTGCGAAGTGTCATGTATTCCTCGTCTACACGTCAAATAAATGTAAATGCGACACTTCCTTGCTAGGAAATAGCGCCTGCAGATGTCTAGGTATCGTAGCAATAGAGTTTTAATGCTTCTTAAAACGCGACATCGCATCTCATTTCTATGTTTCATGGTAAGATATAATATGATTTGCGAAGTGTTATGTATTCCTCGTCTACACTTCAAATGAATGTAAATGCGACACTTCCTTGCAATGAGATAGCGTTTGCAGATGTCTACGTATCGTAGCAATAGAGTTCTTATGATTCTTAAAACGCGATATCGCATCTCATTTCTATGTTTCATGGTAAGACATAATATGATTGGCGAAGTGTTATGTATTCCTCGTCTACACTTCAAATGAATGTAAATGCGACACTGCCTTGCAAGGAAATAACGTTTGCAGATATCTACGAATCGTAGCAATAGATTTCTAATGCTTCTTAAAACGCGATATCGCATCTCATTTCTATGTTTCATGGTAAGATATAATATGATTTGCGAAGTGTCACGTATTCCTCGTCTACACTTCAAATGAATGTAAATGCGACACTTCCTTGCTAGGAAATAGCGTCTGCAGATGTCTAGGTATCGTAGCAATAGAGTTCTAACGCTTCTTAAAACGCGATATCGCATCCCATTTCTATGTTTCATGGTAAGATATAATATGATTTGCGAAGTGTTATGTATTCCTCGTCTACACTTCAAATGAATGATAATGCGACACTTCCTTGCACGGAAATAGCGTTTGCAGATGTCTACGTATCGTAGCAATAGAGTTCTTATGGTTCTTAAAACGCGATATTGCATCTCATTTCTATGTTTCATGGTAAGATATAATATGATTTGCGAAGAGTTATGTATTCCTCGTCTACACTTCAAATGAATGTGAATGCGACACTTCCTTGCAAGGAAATAGCGTTCGCAGATGTCTACGTATCGTAGCAATAGAGTTCTTATGCTTCTTAAAACGCGATATCGCATCTCATTTCTATGTTTCATGGTAAGATATAATATGATTTGCGAAGTGTCATGTATTCCTCGTCTACACTTCAAATGTATGTAAATGCGACACTTCCTTGCTAGGAAATAGCGTTTGCAGATGTCTACGTATCGTAGCAATAGTGTTCTTATGATTCTAAAAACGCGATATCGCATCTCATTTCTATGTTTCATGGTAAGATATTATATGATTTGCGAAGTGCTATGTATTCCTCGTCTACACTTCAAATGAATGTAAATGCGACACTGCCTTGCAAGGAAATAACGTTTGCAGATATCTACGAATCGTAGCAATAGATTTCTAATGCTTCTTAAAACGCGATATCGCATCTCATTTCTATGTTTCATGGTAAGATATAATATGATTTGCGATGTGTCATGTATTCCTCGTCTACACTTCAAATGAATGTATATGCGACACTTCCTTGCAAGGAGATAGCGTTTGCAGATGTCTACCTATCGTAGCAATAGTGTTCTAATGCTTCTTAAAACGCGATATCGCATCTCATTTCTATGTTTCATGGTAAGATATAATATGATTGGCGATGTGTCATGTATTCCTCGTCTACACTTCAAATAAATGTAAATGCGACACTTCCTTGCTAGGAAATAGCGTTTGCAGATGTCTACGTATCGTAGAAATAGATTTCTAATGCTTCTTAAAACGCGATATCGCATCTCATTTCTATGTTTCATGGTAAGATATAATATGATTTGCGAAGTGTTATGTATTCCTCGTCTACACTTCAAATGAATGTAAATGCGACACTTCCTTGCAAGGAGATAGCGTTTGCAGATGTCTACCTATCGTAGCAATAGTGTTCTAATGCTTCTTAAAACGCGATATCGCATCTCATTTCTATGTTTCATGGTAAGATATAATATGATTTGCGAAGTGTCGTGTATTCCTCGTCTACACTTCAAATGAATGTGAATGCGACACTTCCTTGCAAGGAAATAGCGTTCGCAGATGTCTACATATCGTAGCAATAGAGTTCTTATGCTACTTAAAACGCGATATCGCATCTCATTTCTATGTTTCATGGTAAGAAATAATATGATTTGCTAAGTGTTATGTTTTCCTCGTCTACACTTCAAATGAATGTAAATGCGACACTTCCTTGCAAGGAGATAGCGTTTGCAGATGTCTACCTATCGTAGCAATAGTGTTCTAATGCTTCTTAAAATGCGATATCGCATCTCATTTCTATGTTTCATGGTAAGATATAATATGATTTGCGAAGTGTCATGTATTCCTCGTCTACACTTCAAATGAATGTGAATGCGACACTTCCTTGCAAGGAAATAGCGTTCGCAGATGTCTACGTATCGTAGCAATAGAGTTCTTATGCTTCTTAAAACGCGATATCGCATCTCATTTCTATGTTTCATGGTAAGAAATAATATGATTTGCTAAGTGTTATGTTTTCCTCGTCTACACTTCAAATGAATGTAAATGCGACACTTCCTTGCTAGGAAATAGCGTCTGCAGATGTCTAGGTATCGTAGCAATAGAGTTCCCATGCTTCTTAAAACGCGATATCGCATCTCATTTCTATGTTTCATGGTAAGATATAATATGATTTGCGAAGTGTTATGTATTCCTCGTCTACACTTCAAATGAATGTAAATGCGACACTTCCTTGCAAGGAGATAGCGTTTGCAGATGTCTACCTATCGTTGCAATAGTGTTCTAATGCTTCTTAAAACGCGATATCGCATCTCATTTCTATGTTTCATGGTAAGATATAATATGATTTGCGATGTGTCATGTATTCCTCGTCTACACTTCAAATGAATGTAAATGCGACACTTCCTTGCTAGGAAATAGCGTTTGCAGATGTCTAGGTATCGTAGCAATAGAGTTCTAATGCTTCTTAAAACGCGATATCGCATCTCATTTCTATGGTAAGATATAATATGATTTGCGAAGTGTCATGTATTCCTCGTCTACACTTCAAATGAATGTATATGCGACACTTCCTTGCAAGGAAATAGCGTTTGCAAATGTCTACGTATCGTAGGGATAGAGTTCTAATGCTTCTTAAAACGTGATATCGTATCTCATTTCTATGTTTCATGGTAAGATATAATATGATTGGCGAAGTGTTATGTATTCCTCGCCTAAACTTCAAATGAATGTAAATGCGACACTTCCTTGCTAGGAAATAGCGTTTGCAGATGTCTAGGTATCGTAGCAATAGATTTCTAATGCTTCTTAAAACGCGATATCGCATCTCATTTCTATGTTTCATGGTAAGATATAATATGATTTGCGAAGTGCTATGTATTCCTCGTCTACACTTCCAATGAATGTAAATGCGACACTTCCTTGCAAGGAAATAGCGTTTGCAGATGTCTACGCATCGTAGCAATAGATTTCTAATGCTTCTTAAAACGCGATATCGCATCTCATTTCTATGTTTGATGGTAAGATATAATATGATTTGCGAAGTGTCATGTATTCCTCGTCTACACTTCAAATGAATGTATATGCGACACTTCCTTGCAAGGAAATAGCGTTTGCAAATGTCTACGTATCGTAGGGATAGAGTTCTAATGCTTCTTAAAACGTGATATCGTATCTCATTTCTATGTTTCATGGTAAGATATAATATGATTGGCGAAGTGTTATGTATTCCTTGCCTACACTTCAAATGAATGTAAATGCGACACTTCCTTGCTAGGAAATAGCGTTTGCAGATGTCTACGTATCGTAGAAATAGATTTCTAATGCTTCTTAAAACGCGATATCGCATCTCATTTCTATGTTTCATGGTAAGATATAATATGATTTGCGAAGTGTCACGTATTCCTCGTCTACACTTCAAATGAATGTAAATGCGACACTTCCTTGCTAGGAAATAGCGTCCGCAGATGTCTAGGTATCGTAGCAATAGAGTTCTAATGCTTCTTAAAACGCGATATCGCATCTCATTTCTATGTTTCATGGTAAGATATAATATGATTTGCGAAGTGTTATGTATTCCTCGTCTACACTTCAAATGAATGATAATGCGACACTTCCTTGCACGGAAATAGCGTTTGCAGATGTCTACGTATCGTAGCAATAGAGTTCTTATGGTTCTTAAAACGCGATATTGCATCTCATTTCTATGTTTCATGGTAAGATATAATATGATTTGCGAAGTGTCATGTATTCCTCGTCTACACTTCAAATGTATGTAAATGCGACACTTCCTTGCTAGGAAATAGCGTCTGCAGATGTCTAGGTATCGTAGCAATAGAGTTCTAATGCTTCTTAAAACGCGATATCGCATCTCATTTCTATGTTTCATGGTAAGATATAATATGATTTGCGAAGTGTTATGTATTCCTAGTCTACACTTCAAATGAATGTAAATGCGACACTTCCTTGCAAGGAAATAGCGTTTGCAGATGTCTACGTATCGTAGCAATAGTGTTCTTATGATCCTTAAAACGCAATATCGCATCTCATTTCTATGTTTCATGGTAAGATATAATATGATTTGCGAAGTGCTATGTATTCCTCGTCTACACTTCAAATGAATGTAATTGCGACACTTCCTTGCAAGGAAATAGCGTTTGCAGATGTCTACGCATCGTAGCAATAGATTTCTAATGCTTCTTAAAACGCGATATCGCATCTCATTTCTATGTTTCATGGTAAGATATAATATGATTTGCGATGTGTCATGTATTCCTCGTCTACACTTCAAATAAATGTAAATGCGACACTTCCTTGCTAGGAAATAGCGTTTGCAGATGTCTAGGTATCGTAGCAATAGAGTTCTAATGCTGCTTAGAACGCGATATCGCATCTCATTTCTATGTTTCATGGTAAGATATAATATGATTTGCGATGTGTCATGTATTCCTCGTCTACACTTCAAATAAATGTAAATGCGACACTTCCTTGCTAGGAAATAGCGTTTGCAGATGTCTAGGTATCGTAGCAATAGAGTTCTAATGCTGCTTAGAACGCGATATCGCATCTCATTTCTATGTTTCATGGTAAGATATAATATGACTTGCGAAGTGTCATGTATTCCTCGTCTACACTTCAAATGTATGTAAATGCGACACTTCCTTGCTAGGAAATAGCGTCTGCAGATGTCTAGGTATCGTAGCAATAGAGTTCTAATGCTTCTTAAAACGCGATATCGCATCTCATTTCTATGTTTCATGGTAAGATATAATATGATTTGCGAAGTGTTATGTATTCCTAGTCTACACTTCAAATGAATGTAAATGCGACACTTCCTTGCAAGGAAATAGCGTTTGCAGATGTCTACGTATCGTAGCAATAGTGTTCTTATGATCCTTAAAACGCAATATCGCATCTCATTTCTATGTTTCATGGTAAGATATAATATGATTTGCGAAGTGCTATGTATTCCTCGTCTACACTTCAAATGAATGTAATTGCGACACTTCCTTGCAGGAAATAGCGTTTGCAGATGTCTACGCATCGTAGCAATAGATTTCTAATGCTTCTTAAAACGCGATATCGCATCTCATTTCTATGTTTCATGGTAAGATATAATATGATTTGCGATGTGTCATGTATTCCTCGTCTACACTTCAAATGAATGTAAATGCGACACTTCCTTGCTAGGAAATAGCGTTTGCAGATGTCTACGTATCGTAGCAATAGTGTTCTTATGATTCTTAAAACGCGATATCGCATCTCATTTCTATGTTTCATGGTAAGATATTATATGATTTGCGAAGTGCTATGTATTCCTCGTCTACACTTCAAATGAATGTAAATGCGACACTGCCTTGCAAGGAAATAACGTTTGCAGATATCTACGAATCGTAGCAATAGATTTCTAATGCTTCTTAAAACGCGATATCGCATCTCATTTCTATGTTTCATGGTAAGATATAATATGATTTGCGAAGTGTCACGTATTCCTCGTCTACACTTCAAATGAATGTAAATGCGACACTTCCTTGCTAGGAAATAGCGTCTGCAGATGTCTAGGTATCGTAGCAATAGAGTTCTAACGCTTCTTAAAACGCGATATCGCATCTCATTTCTATGTTTCATGGTAAGATATAATATGATTTGCGAAGTGTTATGTATTCCTCGTCTACACTTCAAATGAATGATAATGCGACACTTCCTTGCACGGAAATAGCGTTTGCAGATGTCTACGTATCGTAGCAATAGAGTTCTTATGGTTCTTAAAACGCGATATTGCATCTCATTTCTATGTTTCATGGTAAGATATAATATGATTTGCGAAGAGTTATGTATTCCTCGTCTACACTTCAAATGAATGTGAATGCGACACTTCCTTGCAAGGAAATAGCGTTCGCAGATGTCTACGTATCGTAGCAATAGAGTTCTTATGCTTCTTAAAACGCGATATCGCATCTCATTTCTATGTTTCATGGTAAGATATAATATGATTTGCGAAGTGTCATGTATTCCTCGTCTACACTTCAAATGTATGTAAATGCGACACTTCCTTGCTAGGAAATAGCGTTTGCAGATGTCTACGTATCGTAGCAATAGTGTTCTTATGATTCTAAAAACGCGATATCGCATCTCATTTCTATGTTTCATGGTAAGATATTATATGATTTGCGAAGTGCTATGTATTCCTCGTCTACACTTCAAATGAATGTAAATGCGACACTGCCTTGCAAGGAAATAACGTTTGCAGATATCTACGAATCGTAGCAATAGATTTCTAATGCTTCTTAAAACGCGATATCGCATCTCATTTCTATGTTTCATGGTAAGATATAATATGATTTGCGATGTGTCATGTATTCCTCGTCTACACTTCAAATGAATGTATATGCGACACTTCCTTGCAAGGAGATAGCGTTTGCAGATTTCTACCTATCGTAGCAATAGTGTTCTAATGCTTCTTAAAACGCGATATCGCATCTCATTTCTATGTTTCATGGTAAGATATAATATGATTGGCGATGTGTCATGTATTCCTCGTCTACACTTCAAATAAATGTAAATGCGACACTTCCTTGCTAGGAAATAGCGTTTGCAGATGTCTACGTATCGTAGAAATAGATTTCTAATGCTTCTTAAAACGCGATATCGCATCTCATTTCTATGTTTCATGGTAAGATATAATATGATTTGCGAAGTGTCACGTATTCCTCGTCTACACTTCAAATGAATGTAAATGCGACACTTCCTTGCTAGGAAATAGCGTCCGCAGATGTCTAGGTATCGTAGCAATAGAGTTCTAATGCTTCTTAAAACGCGATATCGCATCTCATTTCTATGTTTCATGGTAAGATATAATATGATTTGCGATGTGTCATGTATTCCTCGTCTACACTTCAAATGAATGTAAATGCGACACTTCCTTGCTAGGAAATAGCGTTTGCAGATGTCTACGTATCGTAGCAATAGTGTTCTTATGATTCTTAAAACGCGATATCGCATCTCATTTCTATGTTTCATGGTAAGATATTATATGATTTGCGAAGTGCTATGTATTCCTCGTCTACACTTCAAATGAATGTAAATGCGACACTGCCTTGCAAGGAAATAGCGTTTGCAGATGTCTACGAATCGTAGCAATAGATTTCTAATGCTTCTTAAAACGCGATATCGCATCTCATTTCTATGTTTCATGGTAAGATATAATATGATTTGCGATGTGTCATGTATTCCTCGTCCACACTTCAAATGAATGTAAATGCGAAACTTCCTTCCAGGAAATAGCGTTTGCAGATGTCTAGCTATCGTAGCAATAGAGTTCTAATGCTTCTTAAAACGCGATATCGCATCTCTTTTCTATGTTTCATGGTAAGATATAATATGATTTGCGAAGTGTCATGTATTCCTCGTCTACACTACAAATGAATGTATATGCGACACTTCCTTGCAAGGAAATAGCGTTTGCAAATGTCTACGTATCGTAGGGATAGAGTTCTAATGCTTCTTAAAACGTGATATCGTATCTCATTTCTATGTTTCATGGTAAGATATAATATGATTGGCGAAGTGTTATGTATTCCTTGCCTACACTTCAAATGAATGTAAATGCGACACTTCCTTGCTAGGAAATAGCGTTTGCAGATGTCTACGTATCGTAGAAATAGATTTCTAATGCTTCTTAAAACGCGATATCGCATCTCATTTCTATGTTTCATGGTAAGATATAATATGATTTGCGAAGTGTCACGTATTCCTCGTCTACACTTCAAATGAATGTGAATGCGACACTTCCTTGCTAGGAAATAGCGTCTGCAGATGTCTAGGTATCGTAGCAATAGAGTTCTAATGCTTCTTAAAACGCGATATCGCATCTCATTTCTATGTTTCATGGTAAGATATAATATGATTTGCGAAGTGTTATGTATTCCTCGTCTACACTTCAAATGAATGATAATGCGACACTTCCTTGCACGGAAATAGCGTTTGCAGATGTCTACGTATCGTAGCAATAGAGTTCTTATGGTTCTTAAAACGCGTTATTGCATCTCATTTCTATGTTTCATGGTAAGATATAATATGATTTGCGAAGAGTTATGTATTCCTCGTCTACACTTCAAATGAATGTGAATGCGACACTTCCTTGCAAGGAAATAGCGTTCGCAGATGTCTACGTATCGTAGCAATAGAGTTCTTATGCTTCTTAAAACGCGATATCGCATCTCATTTCTATGTTTCATGGTAAGATATAATATGATTTGCGAAGTGTCATGTATTCCTCGTCTACACTTCAAATGTATGTAAATGCGACACTTCCTTGCTAGGAAATAGCGTTTGCAGATGTCTACGTATCGTAGCAATAGTGTTCTTATGATTCTAAAAACGCGATATCGCATCTCATTTCTATGTTTCATGGTAAGATATTATATGATTTGCGAAGTGCTATGTATTCCTCGTCTACACTTCAAATGAATGTAAATGCGACACTGCCTTGCAAGGAAATAACGTTTGCAGATATCTACGAATCGTAGCAATAGATTTCTAATGCTTCTTAAAACGCGATATCGCATCTCATTTCTATGTTTCATGGTAAGATATAATATGATTTGCGATGTGTCATGTATTCCTCGTCTACACTTCAAATGAATGTATATGCGACACTTCCTTGCAAGGAGATAGCGTTTGCAGATGTCTACCTATCGTAGCAATAGTGTTCTAATGCTTCTTAAAACGCGATATCGCATCTCATTTCTATGTTTCATGGTAAGATATAATATGATTGGCGAAGTGTTATGTATTCCTTGCCTACACTTCAAATAAATGTAAATGCGACACTTCCTTGCTAGGAAATAGCGTTTGCAGATGTCTACGTATCGTAGCAATAGAGTTCATATGGTTCTTAAAACGCGATATTGCATCTCATTTCTATGTATCATGGTAAGATATAATATGATTTGCGAAGTGTCATGTATTCCTCGTCTACACTTCAAATGTATGTAAATGCGACACTTCCTTGCTAGGAAATAGCGTCTGCAGATGTCTAGGTATCGTAGCAATAGAGTTCTAATGCTTCTTAAAACGCGATATCGCATCTCATTTCTATGTTTCATGGTAAGATATAATATGATTTGCGAAGTGTCATGTATTCCTTCGTCTACACTTCAAATGAATGTAAATGCGACACTTCCTTGCTAGGAAATAGCGTTTGCAGATGTCTAGCTATCGTAGCAATAGAGTTCTAATGCTTCTTAAAACGCGATATCGCATCTCATTTCTATGTTTCATGGTAAGATATAATATGATTTGCGAAGTGTTATGTATTCCTAGTCTACACTTCAAATGAATGTAAATGCGACACTTCCTTGCAAGGAAATAGCGTTTGCAGATGTCCAAGTATCGTAGCAATAGTGTTCTTATGATCCTTAAAACGCAATATCGCATCTCATTTCTATGTTTCATGGTAAGATATAATATGATTTGCGAAGTGCTATGTATTCCTCGTCTACACTTCAAATGAATGTAATTGCGACACTTCCTTGCAAGGAAATAGCGTTTGCAGATGTCTACGCATTGTAGCAATAGATTTCTAATGCTTCTTAAAACGCGATATCGCATCTCATTTCTGTGTTTCATGGTAAGATATAATATGATTTGCGATGTGTCATGTATTCCTCGTCTACACTTCAAATGAATGTAAATGCGACACTTCCTTGCTAGGAAATAGAGTTTGCAGATGTCTAGGTATCGTAGCAATAGAGTTCTAATGCTTCTTAAAACGCGATATCGCATCTCATTTCTATGTTTCATGGTAAGATATAATATGATTTGCGAAGTGTTATGTATTCCTAGTCTACACTTCAAATGAATGTAAATGCGACACTTCCTTGCAAGGAAATAGCGTTTGCAGATGTCCAAGTATCGTAGCAATAGTGTTCTTATGATCCTTAAAACGCAATATCGCATCTCATTTCTATGTTTCATGGTAAGATATAATATGATTTGCGAAGTGCTATGTATTCCTCGTCTACACTTCAAATGAATGTAATTGCGACACTTCCTTGCAAGGAAATAGCGTTTGCAGATGTCTACGCATTGTAGCAATAGATTTCTAATGCTTCTTAAAACGCGATATCGCATCTCATTTCTGTGTTTCATGGTAAGATATAATATGATTTGCGATGTGTCATGTATTCCTCGTCTACACTTCAAATGAATGTAAATGCGACACTTCCTTGCTAGGAAATAGAGTTTGCAGATGTCTAGGTATCGTAGCAATAGAATTCTAATGCTTCCTAAAACGCGATATCGCATCTCATTTCTATGTTTCATGGTAAGATATAATATGATTTGCGATGTGTCATGTATTCCTCGTCTACACTTCAAATGAATGTATATGCGACACTTCCTTGCAAGGAGATAGCGTTTGCAGATGTCTACCTATCGTAGCAATAGTGTTCTAATGCTTCTTAAAACGCGATATCGCATCTCATTTCTATGTTTCATGGTAAGATATAATATGATTTGCGAAGTGTTATGTATTCCTAGTCTACACTTCAAATGAATGTAAATGCGACACTTCCTTGCAAGGAAATAGCGTTTGCAGATGTCTACGTATCGTAGCAATAGAGTTCATATGGTTCTTAAAACGCGATATTGCATCTCATTTCTATGTTTCATGGTAAGATATAATATGATTTGCGAAGTGTCATGTATTCCTCGTCTACACTTCAAATGTATGTAAATGCGACACTTCCTTGCTAGGAAATAGCGTCTGCAGATGTCTAGGTATCGTAGCAATAGAGTTCTAATGCTTCTTAAAACGCGATATCGCATCTCATTTCTATGTTTCATGGTAAGATATAATATGATTTGCGAAGTGTCATGTATTCCTTCGTCTACACTCCAAATGTATGTAAATGCGACACTTCCTTGCTAGGAAATAGCGTCTGCAGATGTCTAGGTATCGTAGCAATAGAGTTCTAATGCTTCTTAAAACGCGATATCGCATCTCATTTCTATGTTTCATGGTAAGATATAATATGATTTGCGAAGTGTTATGTATTCCTAGTCTACACTTCAAATGAATGTAAATGCGACACTTCCTTGCAAGGAAATAGCGTTTGCAGATGTCCAAGTATCGTAGCAATAGTGTTCTTATGATCCTTAAAACGCAATATCGCATCTCATTTCTATGTTTCATGGTAAGATATAATATGATTTGCGAAGTGCTATGTATTCCTCGTCTACACTTCAAATGAATGTAATTGCGACACTTCCTTGCAAGGAAATAGCGTTTGCAGATGTCTACGCATTGTAGCAATAGATTTCTAATGCTTCTTAAAACGCGATATCGCATCTCATTTCTGTGTTTCATGGTAAGATATAATATGATTTGCGATGAGTCATGTATTCCTCGTCTACACTTCAAATGAATGTAAATGCGACACTTCCTTGCTAGGAAATAGAGTTTGCAGATGTCTAGGTATCGTAGCAATAGAGTTCTAATGCTTCTTAAAACGCGATATCGCATCTCATTTCTATGTTTCATGGTAAGATATAATATGATTTGCGAAGTGTTATGTATTCCTAGTCTACACTTCAAATGAATGTAAATGCGACACTTCCTTGCAAGGAAATAGCGTTTGCAGATGTCCAAGTATCGTAGCAATAGTGTTCTTATGATCCTTAAAACGCAATATCGCATCTCATTTCTATGTTTCATGGTAAGATATAATATGATTTGCGAAGTGCTATGTATTCCTCGTCTACACTTCAAATGAATGTAATTGCGACACTTCCTTGCAAGGAAATAGCGTTTGCAGATGTCTACGCATTGTAGCAATAGATTTCTAGTGCTTCTTAATACGCGATATCGCATCTCATTTCTATGTTTCATGGTAAGATATAATATGATTTGCGAAGTGTTATGTATTCCTCGTCTACACTTCAAATGAATGATGATGCGACACTTCCTTGCACGGAAATAGCGTTTGCAGATGTCTACGTATCGTAGCAATAGAGTTCTTATGGTTCTTAAAACGCGATATTGCATCTCATTTCTATGTTTCATGGTAAGATATAGTATGATTTGCGAAGAGTTATGTATTCCTCGTCTACACTTCAAATGAATGTGAATGCGACACTTCCTTGCAAGGAAATAGCGTTCGCAGATGTCTACGTATCGTAGCAATAGAGTTCTTATGCTTCTTAAAACGCGATATCGCATCTCATTTCTATGTTTTATGGTAAGATATAATATGATTTGCGAAGTGTCATGTATTCCTCGTCTACACTTCAAATGTATGTAAATGCGACACTTCCTTGCTAGGAAATAGCGTTTGCAGATATCTACGTATCGTAGCAATAGTGTTCTTATGATTCTAAAAACGCGATATCGCATCTCATTTCTATGTTTCATGGTAAGATATTATATGATTTGCGAAGTGCTATGTATTCCTCGTCTACACTTCAAATGAATGTAAATGCGACACAGCCTTGCAAGGAAATAACGTTTGCAGATATCTACGAATCGTAGCAATAGATTTCTAATGCTTCTTAAAACGCGATATCGCATCTCATTTCTATGTTTCATGGTAAGATATAATATGATTTGCGATGTGTCATGTATTCCTCGTCTACACTTCAAATGAATGTATATGCGACACTTCCTTGCAAGGAGATAGCATTTGCAGATGTCTACCTATCGTAGCAATAGTGTTCTAATGCTTCTTAAAACGCGATATCGCATCTCATTTCTATGTTTCATGGTAAGATATAATATGATTTGCGAAGTGTTATGTATTCCTAGTCTACACTTCAAATGAATGTAAATGCGACACTTCCTTGCAAGGAAATAGCGTTTGCAGATGTCTACGTATCGTAGCAATAGAGTTCATATGGTTCTTAAAACGCGATATTGCATCTCATTTCTATGTTTCATGGTAAGATATAATATGATTTGCGAAGTGTCATGTATTCCTCGTCTACACTTCAAATGTATGTAAATGCGACACTTCCTTGCTAGGAAATAGCGTCTGCAGATGTCTAGGTATCGTAGCAATAGAGTTCTAATGCTTCTTAAAACGCGATATCGCATCTCATTTCTATGTTTCATGGTAAGATATAATATGATTTGCGAAGTGTCATGTATTCCTTCGTCTACACTTCAAATGTATGTAAATGCGACACTTCCTTGCAAGGAAATAGCGTTTGCAGATGTCTACGCATTGTAGCAATAGATTTCTAATGCTTCTTAAAACGCGATATCGCATCTCATTTCTGTGTTTCATGGTAAGATATAATATGATTTGCGATGTGTCATGTATTCCTCGTCTACACTTCAAATGAATGTAAATGCGACACTTCCTTGCTAGGAAATAGAGTTTGCAGATGTCTAGGTATCGTAGCAATAGAGTTCTAATGCTTCTTAAAACGCGATATCGCATCTCATTTCTATGTTTCATGGTAAGATATAATATGATTTGCGAAGTGTTATGTATTCCTAGTCTACACTTCAAATGAATGTAAATGCGACACTTCCTTGCAAGGAAATAGCGTTTGCAGATGTCCAAGTATCGTAGCAATAGTGTTCTTATGATCCTTAAAACGCAATATCGCATCTCATTTCTATGTTTCATGGTAAGATATAATATGATTTGCGAAGTGCTATGTATTCCTCGTCTACACTTCAAATGAATGTAATTGCGACACTTCCTTGCAAGGAAATAGCGTTTGCAGATGTCTAAGCATTGTAGCAATAGATTTCTAATGCTTCTTAAAACGCGATATCGCATCTCATTTCTGTGTTTCATGGTAAGATATAATATGATTTGCGATGTGTCATGTATTCCTCGTCTACACTTCAAATGAATGTAAATGCGACACTTCCTTGCTAGGAAATAGAGTTTGCAGATGTCTAGGTATCGTAGCAATAGAATTCTAATGCTTCCTAAAACGCGATATCGCATCTCATTTCTATGTTTCATGGTAAGATATAATATGATTTGCGATGTGTCATGTATTCCTCGTCTACACTTCAAATGAATGTATATGCGACACTTCCTTGCAAGGAGATAGCGTTTGCAGATGTCTACCTATCGTAGCAATAGTGTTCTAATGCTTCTTAAAACGCGATATCGCATCTCATTTCTATGTTTCATGGTAAGATATAATATGATTTGCGAAGTGTTATGTATTCCTAGTCTACACTTCAAATGAATGTAAATGCGACACTTCCTTGCAAGGAAATAGCGTTTGCAGATGTCTACGTATCGTAGCAATGGAGTTCATATGGTTCTTAAAACGCGATATTGCATCTCATTTCTATGTTTCATGGTAAGATATAATATGATTTGCGAAGTGTCATGTATTCCTCGTCTACACTTCAAATGTATGTAAATGCGACACTTCCTTGCTAGGAAATAGCGTCTGCAGATGTCTAGGTATCGTAGCAATAGAGTTCTAATGCTTCTTAAAACGCGATATCGCATCTCATTTCTATGTTTCATGGTAAGATATAATATGATTTGCGAAGTGTCATGTATTCCTTCGTCTACAATTCAAATGTATGTAAATGCGACACTTCCTTGCTAGGAAATAGCGTCTGCAGATGTCTAGGTATCGTAGCAATAGAGTTCTAATGCTTCTTAAAACGCGATATCGCATCTCATTTCTATGTTTCATGGTAAGATATAATATGATTTGCGAAGTGTTATGTATTCCTAGTCTACACTTCAAATGAATGTAAATGCGACACTTCCTTGCAAGGAAATAGCGTTTGCAGATGTCCAAGTATCGTAGCAATAGTGTTCTTATGATCCTTAAAACGCAATATCGCATCTCATTTCTATGTTTCATGGTAAGATATAATATGATTTGCGAAGTGCTATGTATTCCTCGTCTACACTTCAAATGAATGTAATTGCGACACTTCCTTGCAAGGAAATAGCGTTTGCAGATGTCTACGCATTGTAGCAATAGATTTCTAATGCTTCTTAAAACGCGATATCGCATCTCATTTCTGTGTTTCATGGTAAGATATAATATGATTTGCGATGTGTCATGTATTCCTCGTCTACACTTCAAATGAATGTAAATGCGACACTTCCTTGCTAGGAAATAGAGTTTGCAGATGTCTAGGTATCGTAGCAATAGAGTTCTAATGCTTCTTAAAACGCGATATCGCATCTCATTTCTATGTTTCATGGTAAGATATAATATGATTTGCGAAGTGTTATGTATTCCTAGTCTACACTTCAAATGAATGTAAATGCGACACTTCCTTGCAAGGAAATAGCGTTTGCAGATGTCCAAGTATCGTAGCAATAGTGTTCTTATGATCCTTAAAACGCAATATCGCATCTCATTTCTATGTTTCATGGTAAGATATAATATGATTTGCGAAGTGCTATGTATTCCTCGTCTACACTTCAAATGAATGTAATTGCGACACTTCCTTGCAAGGAAATAGCGTTTGCAGATGTCTACGCATTGTAGCAATAGATTTCTAATGCTTCTTAAAACGCGATATCGCATCTCATTTCTGTGTTTCATGGTAAGATATAATATGATTTGCGATGTGTCATGTATTCCTCGTCTACACTTCAAATGAATGTAAATGCGACACTTCCTTGCTAGGAAATAGAGTTTGCAGATGTCTAGGTATCGTAGCAATAGAATTCTAATGCTTCCTAAAACGCGATATCGCATCTCATTTCTATGTCTCATGGTAAGATATAATATGATTTGCGAAGTTTTATGTATTCCTCGTCTACACTTCAAATGAATGTAAATGCGACACTTCCTTGCAAGGAAATAGCGTTTGCAAATGTCTACGTATCGTAGGGATAGAGTTCTAATGCTTCTTAAAACGTGATATCGTATCTCATTTCTATGTTTCATGGTAAGATATAATATGATTGGCGAAGTGTTATGTATTCCTTGCCTACACTTCAAATGAATGTAAATGCGACACTTCCTTGCTAGGAAATAGCGTTTGCAGATGTCTACGTATCGTAGAAATAGATTTCTAGTCCTTCTTAATACGCGATATCGCATCTCATTTCTATGTTTCATGGTAAGATATAATATGATTTGCGAAGTGTTATGTATTCCTCGTCTACACTTCAAATGAATGATGATGCGACACTTCCTTGCACGGAAATAGCGTTTGCAGATGTCTACGTATCGTAGCAATAGAGTTCTTATGGTTCTTAAAACGCGATATTGCATCTCATTTCTATGTTTCATGGTAAGATATAGTATGATTTGCGAAGAGTTATGTATTCCTCGTCTACACTTCAAATGAATGTGAATGCGACACTTCCTTGCAAGGAAATAGCGTTCGCAGATGTCTACGTATCGTAGCAATAGAGTTCTTATGCTTCTTAAAACGCGATATCGCATCTCATTTCTATGTTTTATGGTAAGATATAATATGATTTGCGAAGTGTCATGTATTCCTCGTCTACACTTCAAATGTATGTAAATGCGACACTTCCTTGCTAGGAAATAGCGTTTGCAGATGTCTACGTATCGTAGCAATAGTGTTCTTATGATTCTAAAAACGCGATATCGCATCTCATTTCTATGTTTCATGGTAAGATATTATATGATTTGCGAAGTGCTATGTATTCCTCGTCTACACTTCAAATGAATGTAAATGCGACACTGCCTTGCAAGGAAATAACGTTTGCAGATATCTACGAATCGTAGCAATAGATTTCTAATGCTTCTTAAAACGCGATATCGCATCTCATTTCTATGTTTCATGGTAAGATATAATATGATTTGCGATGTGTCATGTATTCCTCGTCTACACTTCAAATGAATGTATATGCGACACTTCCTTGCAAGGAGATAGCGTTTGCATATGTCTACCTATCGTAGCAATAGTGTTCTAATGCTTCTTAAAACGCGATATCGCATCTCATTTCTATGTTTCATGGTAAGATATAATATGATTTGCGAAGTGTTATGTATTCCTAGTCTACACTTCAAATGAATGTAAATGCGACACTTCCTTGCAAGGAAATAGCGTTTGCAGATGTCTACGTATCGTAGCAATAGAGTTCATATGGTTCTTAAAACGCGATATTGCATCTCATTTCTATGTTTCATGGTAAGATATAATATGATTTGCGAAGTGTCATGTATTCCTCGTCTACACTTCAAATGTATGTAAATGCGACACTTCCTTGCTAGGAAATAGCGTCTGCAGATGTCTAGGTATCGTAGCAATAGAGTTCTAATGCTTCTTAAAACGCGATATCGCATCTCATTTCTATGTTTCATGGTAAGATATAATATGATTTGCGAAGTGTTATGTATTCCTAGTCTACACTTCAAATGAATGTAAATGCGACACTTCCTTGCAAGGAAATAGCGTTTGCAGTTGTCTACGTATCGTAGCAATAGTGTTCTTATGATCCTTAAAACGCAATATCGCATCCCATTTCTATGTTTCATGGTAAGATATAATATGATTTGCGAAGTGCTATGTATTCCTCGTCTACACTTCAAATGAATGTAATTGCGACACTTCCTTGCAAGGAAATAGCGTTTGCAGATGTCTACGCATCGTAGCAATAGATTTCTAATGCTTCTTAAAACGCGATATCGCATCTCATTTCTATGTTTCATGGTAAGATATAATATGATTTGCGATGTGTCATGTATTCCTCGTCTACACTTCAAATAAATGTAAATGCGACACTTCCTTGCTAGGAAATAGCGTTTGCAGATGTCTAGGTATCGTAGCAATAGAGTTCTAATGCTGCTTAGAACGCGATATCGCATCTCATTTCTATGTTTCATGGTAAGATATAATATGATTTGCGATGTGTCATGTATTCCTCGTCTACACTTCAAATAAATGTAAATGCGACACTTCCTTGCTAGGAAATAGCGTTTGCAGATGTCTAGGTATCGTAGCAATAGAGTTCTAATGCTGCTTAGAACGCGATATCGCATCTCATTTCTATGTTTCATGGTAAGATATAATATGACTTGCGAAGTGTCATGTATTCCTCGTCTACACTTCAAATGTATGTAAATGCGACACTTCCTTGCTAGGAAATAGCGTCTGCAGATGTCTAGGTATCGTAGCAATAGAGTTCTAATGCTTCTTAAAACGCGATATCGCATCTCATTTCTATGTTTCATGGTAAGATATAATATGATTTGCGAAGTGTTATGTATTCCTAGTCTACACTTCAAATGAATGTAAATGCGACACTTCCTTGCAAGGAAATAGCGTTTGCAGATGTCTACGTATCGTAGCAATAGTGTTCTTATGATCCTTAAAACGCAATATCGCATCTCATTTCTATGTTTCATGGTAAGATATAATATGATTTGCGAAGTGCTATGTATTCCTCGTCTACACTTCAAATGAATGTAATTGCGACACTTCCTTGCAAGGAAATAGCGTTTGCAGATGTCTACGCATCGTAGCAATAGATTTCTAATGCTTCTTAAAACGCGATATCGCATCTCATTTCTATGTTTCATGGTAAGATATAATATGATTTGCGATGTGTCATGTATTCCTCGTCTACACTTCAAATGAATGTAAATGCGACACTTCCTTGCTAGGAAATAGCGTTTGCAGATGTCTACGTATCGTAGCAATAGTGTTCTTATGATTCTTAAAACGCGATATCGCATCTCATTTCTATGTTTCATGGTAAGATATTATATGATTTGCGAAGTGCTATGTATTCCTAGTCTACACTTCAAATGAATGTAAATGCGACACTGCCTTGCAAGGAAATAGCGTTTGCAGATGTCTACGAATCGTAGCAATAGATTTCTAATGCTTCTTAAAACGCGATATCGCATCTCATTTCTATGTTTCATGGTAAGATATAATATGATTTGCGATGTGTCATGTATTCCTCGTCCACACTTCAAATGAATGTAAATGCGAAACTTCCTTCCAGGAAATAGCGTTTGCAGATGTCTAGCTATCGTAGCAATAGAGTTCTAATGCTTCTTAAAACGCGATATCGCATCTCTTTTCTATGTTTCATGGTAAGATATAATATGATTTGCGAAGTGTCATGTATTCCTCGTCTACACTACAAATGAATGTATATGCGACACTTCCTTGCAAGGAAATAGCGTTTGCAAATGTCTACGTATCGTAGGGATAGAGTTCTAATGCTTCTTAAAACGTGATATCGTATCTCATTTCTATGTTTCATGGTAAGATATAATATGATTGGCGAAGTGTTATGTATTCCTTGCCTACACTTCAAATGAATGTAAATGCGACACTTCCTTGCTAGGAAATAGCGTTTGCAGATGTCTACGTATCGTAGAAATAGATTTCTAATGCTTCTTAAAACGCGATATCGCATCTCATTTCTATGTTTCATGGTAAGATATAATATGATTTGCGAAGTGTCACGTATTCCTCGTCTACACTTCAAATGAATGTAAATGCGACACTTCCTTGCTAGGAAATAGCGTCTGCAGATGTCTAGGTATCGTAGCAATAGAGTTCTAATGCTTCTTAAAACGCGATATCGCATCTCATTTCTATGTTTCATGGTAAGATATAATATGATTTGCGATGTGTCATGTATTCCTCGTCTACACTTCAAATGAATGTAAATGCGACACTTCCTTGCTAGGAAATAGCGTTTGCAGATGTCTACGTATCGTAGCAATAGTGTTCTTATGATTCTTAAAACGCGATATCGCATCTCATTTCTATGTTTCATGGTAAGATATTATATGATTTGCGAAGTGCTATGTATTCCTCGTCTACACTTCAAATGAATGTAAATGCGACACTGCCTTGCAAGGAAATAGCGTTTGCAGATGTTTACGAATCGTAGCAATAGATTTCTAATGCTTCTTAAAACGCGATATCGCATCTCATTTCTATGTTTCATGGTAAGATATAATATGATTTGCGATGTGTCATGTATTCCTCGTCCACACTTCAAATGAATGTAAATGCGAAACTTCCTTCCAGGAAATAGCGTTTGCAGATGTCTAGCTATCGTAGCAATAGAGTTCTAATGCTTCTTAAAACGCGATATCGCATCTCTTTTCTATGTTTCATGGTAAGATATAATATGATTTGCGAAGTGTCATGTATTCCTCGTCTACACTACAAATGAATGTATATGCGACACTTCCTTGCAAGGAAATAGCGTTTGCAAATGTCTACGTATCGTAGGGATAGAGTTCTAATGCTTCTTAAAACGTGATATCGTATCTCATTTCTATGTTTCATGGTAAGATATAATATGATTGGCGAAGTGTTATGTATTCCTTGCCTACACTTCAAATGAATGTAAATGCGACACTTCCTTGCTAGGAAATAGCGTTTGCAGATGTCTACGTATCGTAGAAATAGATTTCTAATGCTTCTTAAAACGCGATATCGCATCTCATTTCTATGTTTCATGGTAAGATATAATATGATTTGCGAAGTGTCACGTATTCCTCGTCTACACTTCAAATGAATGTAAATGCGACACTTCCTTGCTAGGAAATAGCGTCTGCAGATGTCTAGGTATCGTAGCAATAGAGTTCTAATGCTTCTTAAAACGCGATATCGCATCTCATTTCTATGTTTCATGGTAAGATATAATATGATTTGCGATGTGTCATGTATTCCTCGTCTACACTTCAAATAAATGTAAATGCGACACTTCCTTGCTAGGAAATAGCGTTTGCAGATGTCTAGGTATCGTAGCAATAGAGTTCTAATGCTGCTTAGAACGCGATATCGCATCTCATTTCTATGTTTCATGGTAAGATATAATATGATTTGCGATGTGTCATGTATTCCTCGTCCACACTTCAAATGAATGTAAATGCGAAACTTCCTTCCAGGAAATAGCGTTTGCAGATGTCTAGCTATCGTAGCAATAGAGTTCTAATGCTTCTTAAAACGCGATATCGCATCTCATTTCTATGTTTCATGGTAAGATATAATATGATTTGCGATGTGTCATGTATTCCTCGTCTACACTTCAAATAAATGTAAATGCGACACTTCCTTGCTAGGAAATAGCGTTTGCAGATGTCTAGGTATCGTAGCAATAGAGTTCTAATGCTGCTTAGAACGCGATATCGCATTTCATTTCTATGTTTCATGGTAAGATATAATATGATTTGCGATGTGTCATATATTCCTCGTCTACACTTCAAATAAATGTAAATGCGACACTTCCTTGCTAGGAAATAGCGTTTGCAGATGTCTAGGTATCGTAGCAATAGAGTTCTAATGCTGCTTAGAACGCGATATCGCCTCTCATTTCTATGTTTCATGGTAAGATATAATATGACTTGCGAAGTGTCATGTATTCCTCGTCTACACTTCAAATGTATGTAAATGCGACACTTCCTTGCTAGGAAATAGCGTCTGCAGATGTCTAGGTATCGTAGCAATAGAGTTCTAATGCTTCTTAAAACGCGATATCGCATCTCATTTCTATGTTTCATGGTAAGATATAATATGATTTGCGATGTGTTATGTATTCCTAGTCTACACTTCAAATGAATGTAAATGCGACACTTCCTTGCAAGGAAATAGCGTTTGCAGATGTCTACGTATCGTAGCAATAGTGTTCTTATGATCCTTAAAACGCAATATCGCATCTCATTTCTATGTTTCATGGTAAGATATAATATGATTTGCGAAGTGCTATGTATTCCTCGTCCACACTTCAAATGAATGTAAATGCGAAACTTCCTTCCAGGAAATAGCGTTTGCAGATGTCTAGCTATCGTAGCAATAGAGTTCTAATGCTTCTTAAAACGCGATATCGCATCTCTCTTCTATGTTTCATGGTAAGATATAATATGATTTGCGAAGTGTCATGTATTCCTCGTCTACACTACAAATGAATGTATATGCGACACTTCCTTGCAAGGAAATAGCGTTTGCAAATGTCTACGTATCGTAGGGATAGAGTTCTAATGCTTCTTAAAACGTGATATCGTATCTCATTTCTATGTTTCATGGTAAGATATAATATGATTGGCGAAGTGTTATGTATTCCTTGCCTACACTTCAAATGAATGTAAATGCGACACTTCCTTGCTAGGAAATAGCGTTTGCAGATGTCTACGTATCGTAGAAATAGATTTCTAATGCTTCTTAAAACGCGATATCGCATCTCATTTCTATGTTTCATGGTAAGATATAATATGATTTGCGAAGTGTCACGTATTCCTCGTCTACACTTCAAATGAATGTAAATGCGACACTTCCTTGCTAGGAAATAGCGTCTGCAGATGTCTAGGTATCGTAGCAATAGAGTTCTAATGCTTCTTAAAACGCGATATCGCATCTCATTTCTATGTTTCATGGTAAGATATAATATGATTTGCGATGTGTCATGTATTCCTCGTCTACACTTCAAATAAATGTAAATGCGAAACTTCCTTCCAGGAAATAGCGTTTGCAGATGTCTAGCTATCGTAGCAATAGAGTTCTAATGCTTCTTAAAACGCGATATCGCATCTCTTTTCTATGTTTCATGGTAAGATATAATATGATTTGCGAAGTGTCATGTATTCCTCGTCTACACTACAAATGAATGTATATGCGACACTTCCTTGCAAGGAAATAGCGTTTGCAAATGTCTACATATCGTAGGGATAGAGTTCTAATGCTTCTTAAAACGTGATATCGTATCTCATTTCTATGTTTCATGGTAAGATATAATATGATTGGCGAAGCGTTATGTATTCCTTGCCTACACTTCAAATGAATGTAAATGCGACACTTCCTTGCTAGGAAATAGCGTTTGCAGATGTCTACGTATCGTAGAAATAGATTTCTAATGCTTCTTAAAACGCGATATCGCAT
>NW_027490864.1:0-39384 GCF_050948175.1 Xylocopa sonorina | reverse complement strand
TGAAATCGAGGTTTACATGACACTTCGCAATGAATATTATATCTTATCATGGAACATAGAAGTGAGATGCGATATCGCGTTCTAAGAAGCATTAGAACCCTATTGCTGCGATACGTAGACATCTGCAAACGCTACTTCCTAGCATGGAAGTGTCGCATTTACATTCTTTTGTAGTGAATACGAGGTATACATGACACTTCGCAATGAATATTATATCTTATCATGAAACATAGAAGTGAGATGCGATATCGCGTTCTAAGAAGCATTAGAACTCTATTGCTACGATACGTAGACATCTGCAAAGGCTGTTTCCTAGCATGGAAGGGTCGCATTTACATTCATTAGAAGTGAATACGAGATATACATGACACTTCGCAATGAATATTATAGCTTATCATGAAACATAGGAATGAGGTGCTATATCGCGTTTTAAGACGCATTAGAACTATATTGCTATTATACGTAGACATCTGCAAACTCTATTTCCTAGCAAGGAAATTTCGCACTTACATTCCACTGAAGTGAATACGAGGTATACATAACATTACACAATGAATATTATATCTTATTACGAAACATAGAAGTGAAATACGACATCTCGTTTTAAGAAGCATTAGTACTCTATTGCTGTGATACGTAGACATCTGCAAACAATATTTCCTAGCAAGGAAGTGTCGCATTTACATTCTTTTGAAGTGAATACGAGGTATACATGACACTTCGCAATGAATATTATACCTTATCATGAAACATAGAAGAGAGATGCCATATCGCGTTCTAAGAAGCACTAGAACTCTATTGCTACGATACGTAGACATCTGCAAACGCTATTTCCTAGGATGGAAGGGTCGCATTTACATTCTTGTGAAGTGAAATCGAGGTATACATGACACTTCGCAATGAATATTGTATCTTATCATGGAACATAGAAGTGAGATGCGATATCGCGTTCTAAGAAGCATTAGAACCCTATTGCTACGATACGTAGACATCTGCAAACACTATTTCCTAGCATGGAAGTGTCGCATTTACATTCTTTTGAAGTGAATACGAGGTATAGATGACACTTCGCAATGAATATTATATCTTATCATGAAACATAGAAGTGAGATGCGATATCGCGTTTTAAGGAGCATTGGAACTCTATTGCTACGATACGTAGACATCTGCAAACGCTATTTCCTAGCATGGAAGTGTCTTATTTACGTTCTTTTGAAGTGAATACGAGGTATACATGACACTTCGCAATGAATACTATATCTTATCATGAAACATAGGAATGAGGTGCTATATCGCGTTTTGAGAAGCATTAGAACTCTATTGCTACGATACGTAGACATCTGCAAACGCTATTTCCTAGCATGGAAGTGTCGCATTTACATTCTTTTGATGTGAATACGAGATATACATGACACTTCGCAATGAATATTATATCTTCTCATGAAACATAGAAGTGAGATGCGATATCGCGTTTTAAGGAGCATTAGAACTCTATTGCTACGATACGTAGACATCTGCAAACGCAATTTCCTAGCATGGAAGTGTCTTATTTACGTTCTTTTGAAGTGAATACGAGGTATACATGACACTTAGCAATGAATATTATACCTTATCATGAAACATAGAAGAGAGATGCGATATCGCGTTTTAGGAAGCATAAGAACTCTATTGCTGCGATACGTAGACATCTGCAAACAATATTTCCTAGCAAGGAAGTGTCGCATTTACATTCTTGTGGAGTGAAATCGAGGTATACATGACACTTCGCACTGAATAATATATCTTATCATGAAACATAGAAGAGAGGTGCGATATCGCATTTTAGGGAGCATTAGAACTCTATTGCTACGATACGTAGACATCTGCAAACAATATTTCCTAGCATGGAAGTGTCTTATTTACGTTCTTTTGGAGTGAATATGAGGTATACATGACACTTCGCAATGAATATTATATCTTATCATGAAACATAGGAATGAGGTGCTATATCGCGTTTTGAGAAGCATTAGAACTCCATTGCTACGATACGTAGACATCTGCAAACGCTATTTCCTAGCATGGAAGTGTCGCATTTACATTCTTTTGAAGTGAATACGAGGTATACATGACACATCGCAATGAATATTATATCTTATCATGAAACATAGGAATGAGATGCGATATCGCGTTTTAAGAAGCATTAGAACTCTATTGCTACGATACGTAGACATATTCAAACGCTATTTCCTAGCATGGAAGTGTCTTATTTACGTTCTTTTGAAGTGAATACGAGGTATACATGACACTTCGCAATGAATATTATATCTTATCATGAAACATAGAGGTGAGATGCGATATCGCGTTCTAAGAAGCACTAGAACTCTATTGCTACGATACGTAGACATCTGCAAACGCTATTTCCTAGGATGGAAGGGTCACATTTACATTCTTTTGAAGTGAGTACGAGGTATACATAACACTCCATAATGAATATTATATCTTCTCATGAAACATAGGAATGAGGTGCTATATCGCGTTTTGAGAAGCATTAGAACTCTATTGCTACGATACGTAGACATCTGCAAACGCTATTTCCTAGCATGGAAGTGTCGCATTTACATTCGTTTGAAGTGAATACAAGATATACATGACACTTCGCAATGAATATTATATCTTATCATGAAACATAGGAATGAGATGCGATATCGCGTTTTAAGAAGCATTAGAACTCTATTGCTACGATACGTAGATATCTGCAAACGCTATTTCCTAGCATGGAAGTGTCGCATTTACATTCGTTTGAAGTGAATACGAGATATACATGACACTTCGCAATGAATATTATATCTTATCATGAAACATAGGAATGAGGTGCTATATCGCGTTTTGAGAAGCATTAGAACTCTATTGCTACGATACGTAGACATCTGCAAACAATATTTCCTAGCATGGAAGTGTCTTATTTACGTTCTTTTGGTGTGAATACGAGGTATACATGACACTTCGCAATGAATATTATACCTTATCATGAAACATAGAAGGGAGATGCGATATCGCGTTTTAGGAAGCATTGGAACTCTATTGCTGCGATACGTAGACATCTGCAAACGCTATTTCCTAGCATGGAAGTGCCGCATTTACATTAATTTGATGTGAATACGAGATATACATGACACTTCGCAATGAATATTATATCTTATCATGAAACATAGGAATGAGGTGCTATATCGCGTTTTGAGAAGCATTAGAACTCCATTGCTACGATACGTAGACATCTGCAAACGCTATTTCCTAGCATGGAAGTGTCGCATTTACATTCTTTTGATGTGAATACGAGGTATACATGACACTTCGCAATGAATATTATATCTTATCATGAAACATAGAGGTGGGATGCGATATCGCGTTCTAAGAAGCACTAGAACTCTATTGCTACGATACGTAGATACCTGCAAACGATATTTCCTAGCATGGAAGTGCCTTATTTACGTTCTTTTGAAGTGAATACGAGGTATACATGACACTTCGCAATGAATATTATATCTTATCATGAAACATAGAGGTGAGGTGCGATATCGCGTTCTAAGAAGCACTAGAACTCTATTGCTACGATACGTAGACATCTGCAAACGCTATTTCCTAGGATGGAAGGGTCGCATTTACATTCTTTTGAAGTGAGTACGAGGTATACATAACACTCCATAATGAATATTATATCTTCTCATGAAACATAGGAATGAGGTGCTATATCGCGTTTTGAGAAGCATTAGAACTCTATTGCTACGATACGTAGACATCTGCAAACGCTATTTCCTAGCATGGAAGTGTCGCATTTACATGCATTTGAAGTGAATACGAGGTATACATGACACTTCGCAATGAATATTATACCTTATCATGAAACATAGAAGGGAGATGCGATATCGCGTTTTAGGAAGCATTGGAACTCTATTGCTGCGATACGTAGAAATCTGCAAACGCTATTTCCTAGCATGGAAGTGTCGCATTTACATTCTTTTGATGTGAATACGAGATATACATGACTCTTCGCAATGAATATTATATCTTATCATGAAACATAGGAATGAGGTGCTATATCGCGTTTTGAGAAGCATTAGAACTCTATTGCTACGATACGTAGACATCTGCAAACGCTATTTCCTATCATGGAAGTGTCGCATTTACATTCTTTTGATGTGAATACGAGGTATACATGACACTCCACAATGAATATTATATCTTATCACGGAACATAGGAATGAAATGAGGCATCTCGTTTTAAGAAGCATTAGAACTCTATTGCTACGATACGTAGACATCCGCAAACGCTATTTCCTAGCATGGAAGTGTCGCATTTACATTCATTTGAAGTGAATACGAGGTATACATGACGCTTCGCAATGAATATTATACGTTATCATGAAACATAGATGAGAGAAGCGATATCGCGTTTTAAGTAGCATTAGAACTCTATTGCTACGATACGTAGACATCTGCAAACGCTATTTCCTAGCATGGAAGTGTCGCATTTACATTCTTTTGAAGTGAATACGAGGTATACATGACACTTCGCAATGAATACTATATCTTATCATGAAACATAGATGTGAGATGCGATATCGCGTTTTAAGGAGCATTAGAACTCTAGTGCTACGATACGTAGACGTCTGCAAACGCCATTTCCTAGCATGGAAGTGTCGCATTTACATTCGTTTGAAGTGAATACGAGATATACATGACACTTCGCAATGAATATTATATCTTATCATGAAACATAGGAATGAGATGCGGCATCTCGTTTTAAGACGCATTAGAACTCTATTGCTACGATACGTAGATATCTGCAATCGCTATTTCCTAGCATGGAAGTGTCGCATTTACATTCTTTTGAAGTGAATACGAGGTATACATTACACTTCGCAATGAATATTATACCTTATCATGAAACATAGAAGGGAGATGCGATATCGCGTCTTAGGAAGCATTGGAACTCTATTGCTACGATACGTAGACATCTGCAAAGGCTATTCCCTAGCATGGAAGGGTCGCATTTACATTCTTTTGAAGTGAGTACGAGGTATACATATCACTCCATAAGGAATATTATATCTTATCATGAAACATAGCAGTGAGATGCGATATCGCGTTTTGAGAAGCATTAGAACTCTATTGCTACGATACATAGACATCTGCAAACGCTATTTCCTAGCATGGAAGTGTCGCATTTACATTCTTTTGAAGTGAATACGAGGTATACATGACACTTCGCAATGAATATTATATCTTATCATGAAACATAAAAGTGAGATGCGATATCGCGTTCTAAGAGGCATTAGAACTCTATTGCTACCATACGTAGACATCTGCAAAGGCTATTCCCTAGCATGGAAGGGTCACATTTACATTCTTTTGAAGTGAGTACTAGGTATACATATCACTCCATAATGAATATTATATCTTATCATGAAACATAGCAGTGAGATGCGACATCTCGTTTTAAGAAGCATTATTACGCTATTGCTACGATACGTAGACATCTGCAAACGCTATTTCCTAGCATGGAAGTGTCGCATTTACATTCATTTGAAGTGAATACGAGGTATACATGACACTTCGCAATGAATATTATACCTTATCATGAAACATAGAAGGGAGATGCGATATCGCGTTTTAGGAAGCATTGGAACTCTATTGCTGCGATACGTAGACATCTGCAAACGCTATTTCCTAGCATGGAAGTGTCGCATTTACATTCTTTTGATGTGAATACGAGATATACATGACACTTCGCAATGAATATTATATCTTATCATGAAACATAGAGGTGAGGTGCGATATCGCGTTCTAAGAAGCACTAGAACTCTATTGCTACGATACGTAGACATCTGCAAACGCTATTTCCTAGGATGGAAGGGTCGCATTTACATTCTTTTGAAGTGAGTACGAGGTATACATAACACTCCATAATGAATATTATATCTTCTCATGAAACATAGGAATGAGGTGCTATATCGCGTTTTGAGAAGCATTAGAACTCTATTGCTACGATACGTAGACATCTGCAAACGCTATTTCCTAGCATGGAAGTGTCGCATTTACATTCATTTGAAGTGAATACGGGATATACATGACACTTCGCAATGATTATTATATCTTATCATGAAACATAGGAATGAGATGCGATTTCGCGTTTTAAGAAGCATTAGAACTCTATTGCTACGATACGCAGGCATCTGTAAACGCTATTTCCTAGCATGGAAGTGTCGCATTTACATTCATTTGAAGTGAATACGAGGTATACATTACACTTCGCAATGAATATTATACCTTATCATGAATCATAGAAGGGAGATGCGATATCGCGTTTTAGGAAGCATTGAAACTCTATTGCTGCGATACGTAGACATCTGCAAACGCTATTTCCTATCAAGGAAGTGTCGCATTTACATTCTTGTGAAGAGAAATCGCGGTATACATGACACTTCGCAATGAATATTATATCTTATCATGAAACATAAAAGTGAGATGCGATATCGCGTTCTAAGAAGCATTTGAACTCCATTGCTACGATACGTAGACATCTGCAAAGGCTATTCCCTAGCATGGAAGGGTCGCATTTACATTCTTTTGAAGTGAGTACGAGGTATACATATCACTCCATAATGAATATTATATCTTATCATGAAACATAGCAGTGAGATGCGATATCGCGTTTTAAGAAGCATTAGAACTCTATTGCTACGATACGTAGACATCTGCAAACGCTATTTCCTAGCATGGAAGTGTCGCATTTACATGCATTTGAAGTGAATACGAGGTATACATGACACTTCGCAATGAATATTATACCTTATCATGAAACATAGGAATGAGGTGCTATATCGCGTTTTAAGTAGCATTAGAACTCTATTGCTACGATACGTAGACATCTGCAAACGCTATTTCCTAGCATGGAAGTGTCGCATTTACATTCTTTTGAAGTGAATACGAGGTATACATGACACTTCGCAATGAATACTATATCTTATCATGAAACATAGATGTGAGATGCGATATCGCGTTTTAAGGAGCATTAGAACTCTAGTGCTACGATACGTAGACGTCTGCAAACGCCATTTCCTAGCATGGAAGTGTCGCATTTACATTCGTTTGAAGTGAATACGAGATATACATGACACTTCGCAATGAATATTATATCTTATCATGAAACATAGGAATGAGATGCGGCATCTCGTTTTAAGACGCATTAGAACTCTATTGCTACGATACGTAGATATCTGCAATCGCTATTTCCTAGCATGGAAGTGTCGCATTTACATTCTTTTGAAGTGAATACGAGGTATACATTACACTTCGCAATGAATATTATACCTTATCATGAAACATAGAAGGGAGATGCGATATCGCGTCTTAGGAAGCATTGGAACTCTATTGCTACGATACGTAGACATCTGCAAAGGCTATTCCCTAGCATGGAAGGGTCGCATTTACATTCTTTTGAAGTGAGTACGAGGTATACATATCACTCCATAAGGAATATTATATCTTATCATGAAACATAGCAGTGAGATGCGATATCGCGTTTTGAGAAGCATTAGAACTCTATTGCTACGATACATAGACATCTGCAAACGCTATTTCCTAGCATGGAAGTGTCGCATTTACATTCTTTTGAAGTGAATACGAGGTATACATGACACTTCGCAATGAATATTATACCTTATCATGAAACATAGAAGGGAGATGCGATATCGCGTTTTAGGAAGCATTGGAACTCTATTGCTGCGATACGTAGACATCTGCAAACGCTATTTCCTAGCATGGAAGTGTCGCATTTACATTCTTTTGATGTGAATACGAGATATACATGACACTTCGCAATGAATATTATATCTTATCATGAAACATAAGAATGAGGTGCTATATCGCGTTTTGAGAAGCATTAGAACTCTATTGCTACGATACGTAGACTTCTGCAAACGCTATTTCCTAGCATGGAAGTGTCGCATTTACATTCTTTTGAAGTGAATACGAGGTATACATGACACATCGCAATGAATATTATATCTTCTCATGAAACATAGGAATGAGGTGCTATATCGCGTTTTGTGAAGCATTAGAACTCTATTGCTACGATACGTAGACGTCTGCAAACGCTATTTCCTAGCATGGAAGTGTCGCATTTAAATTCGTTTGAAGTGAATACGAGATATACATGACACTTCTCAATGATTATTATAACTTATCATGAAACATAGGAATGAGATGCGATATCGCGTTTTAAGAAGCATTAGAACTCTATTGCTACGATACGTAGACATCTGCAAACGCTATTTCCTAGCATGGAAGTGTCGCATTTACATTCGTTTGAAGTAAATACGAGGTATACATTACACTTCGCAATGAATATTATACCTTATCATGAAACATAGAAGGGAGATGCGATATCGCGTTTTAGGATGCATTGGAACTCTATTGCTGCGATACGTAGACATCTGCAAACGCTATTTCCTATCAAGGAAGTGTCGCATTTACATTCTTGTGAAGAGAAATCGCGGTATACATGACACTTCGCAATGAATATTATATCTTATCATGAAACATAGGAATGAGGTGCTATATCGCGTTTTGAGAAGCATTAGAACTCTATTGCTACGATACGTAGACATCTTCAAACGCTATTTCCTAGCATGGAAGTGTCGCATTTACATTCATTTGAAGTGAATACGAGGTATACATGGCACTTCGCAATGAATATTATACCTTATCATGAAACATAGAAGGGAGATGCGATATCGCGTTTTAGGAAGCATTGGAACTCTATTGCTGCGATACGTAGACATCTGCAAACGCTATTTCCTAGCATGGAAGTGTCGCATTTACATTCTTTTGATGTGAATACGAGATATACATGACACTTCGCAATGAATATTATATCTTATCATGAAACATAGGAATGAGGTGCTATATCGCGTTTTGAGAAGCATTAGAACTCTATTGCTACGATACGTAGACATCTGCAAACGCTATTTCCTAGCATGGAAGTGTCGCATTTACATTCTTTTGATGTGAATACGAGGTATACATGACACTCCACAATGAATATTATATCTTATCACGGAACATAGAAATGAAATGAGGCATCTCGTTTTAAGAAGCATTAGAACTCTATTGCTACGATACGTAGACATCCGCAAACGCTATTTCCTAGCATGGAAGTGTCGCATTTACATTCATTTGAAGTGAATACGAGGTATACATGACGCTTCGCAATGAATATTATACGTTATCATGAAACATAGATGAGAGAAGCGATATCGCGTTTTAAGAAGCATTAGAACTCTATTGCTACGATACGTAGACATCTGCAAACGCTATTTCCTAGCATGGAAGTGTCGCATTTACATTCTTTTGAAGTGAATACGAGGTATACATGACACTTCGCAATGAATATTATATCTTATCATGAAACATAGATGTGAGATGCGATATCGCGTTTTAAGGAGCATTAGAACTCTATTGCTACGATACGTAGACGTCTGCAAACGCTATTTCCTAGCATGGAAGTGTCGCATTTACATTCGTTTGAAGTGAATACGAGATATACATGACACTTCGCAATGATTATTATATCTTATCATGAAACATAGGAATGAGATGCGATATCGCGATTTAAGAAGCATTAGAACTCTATTGCTACGATACGTAGACATCTGCAAACGCTATTTCCTAGCATGGAAGTGTCGCATTTACATTCATTTGAAGTGAATACGAGGTATACATTACACTTCGCAATGAATATTATACCTTATCATGAAACATAGAAGGGAGATGCGATATCGCGTTTTAGGAAGCATTGGAACTCTATTGCTACGATACGTAGACATCTGCAAAGGCTATTCCCTAGCATGGAAGGGTCGCATTTACATTCTTTTGAAGTGAGTACGAGGTATACATATCACTCCATAATGAATATTATATCTTATCATGAAACATAGCAGTGAGATGCGATATCGCGTTTTAAGAAGCATTAGAACTCTATTGCTACGATACGTAGACATCTGCAAACGCTATTTCCTAGCATGGAAGTGTCGCATTTACATTCTTTTGAAGTGAATACGAGGTATACATGATACTTCGCAATGAATATTGTATCTTATCATGAAACATAGGAATGAGGTGCTATATCGCGTTTTGAGAAGCATTAGAACTCTATTGCTACGATACGTAGACATCTGCAAACAATATTTCCTAGCATGGAAGTGTCTTATTTATGTTCTTTTGGAGTGAATACGAGGTATACATGACACTTCGCAATGAATATTATACCTTATCATGAAACATAGAAGGGAGATGCGATATCGCGTTTTAGGAAGCATTGGAACTCTATTGCTGCGATACGTAGACATCTGCAAACGCTATTTCCTAGCATGGAAGTGTCGCATTTACATTCTTTTGATGTGAATACGAGATATACATGACACTTCGCAATGAATATTATATCTTATCATGAAACATAAGAATGAGGTGCTATATCGCGTTTTGAGAAGCATTAGAACTCTATTGCTACGATACGTAGACTTCTGCAAACGCTATTTCCTAGCATGGAAGTGTCGCATTTACATTCTTTTGAAGTGAATACGAGGTATACATGACACATCGCAATGAATATTATATCTTCTCATGAAACATAGGAATGAGGTGCTATATCGCGTTTTGTGAAGCATTAGAACTCTATTGCTACGATACGTAGACGTCTGCAAACGCTATTTCCTAGCATGGAAGTGTCGCATTTAAATTCGTTTGAAGTGAATACGAGATATACATGACACTTCTCAATGATTATTATAACTTATCATGAAACATAGGAATGAGATGCGATATCGCGTTTTAAGAAGCATTAGAACTCTATTGCTACGATACGTAGACATCTGCAAACGCTATTTCCTAGCATGGAAGTGTCGCATTTACATTCGTTTGAAGTAAATACGAGGTATACATTACACTTCGCAATGAATATTATACCTTATCATGAAACATAGAAGGGAGATGCGATATCGCGTTTTAGGATGCATTGGAACTCTATTGCTGCGATACGTAGACATCTGCAAACGCTATTTCCTATCAAGGAAGTGTCGCATTTACATTCTTGTGAAGAGAAATCGCGGTATACATGACACTTCGCAATGAATATTATATCTTATCATGAAACATAGGAATGAGGTGCTATATCGCGTTTTGAGAAGCATTAGAACTCTATTGCTACGATACGTAGACATCTTCAAACGCTATTTCCTAGCATGGAAGTGTCGCATTTACATTCATTTGAAGTGAATACGAGGTATACATGGCACTTCGCAATGAATATTATACCTTATCATGAAACATAGAAGGGAGATGCGATATCGCGTTTTAGGAAGCATTGGAACTCTATTGCTGCGATACGTAGACATCTGCAAACGCTATTTCCTAGCATGGAAGTGTCGCATTTACATTCTTTTGATGTGAATACGAGATATACATGACACTTCGCAATGAATATTATATCTTATCATGAAACATAGGAATGAGGTGCTATATCGCGTTTTGAGAAGCATTAGAACTCTATTGCTACGATACGTAGACATCTGCAAACGCTATTTCCTAGCATGGAAGTGTCGCATTTACATTCTTTTGATGTGAATACGAGGTATACATGACACTCCACAATGAATATTATATCTTATCACGGAACATAGAAATGAAATGAGGCATCTCGTTTTAAGAAGCATTAGAACTCTATTGCTACGATACGTAGACATCCGCAAACGCTATTTCCTAGCATGGAAGTGTCGCATTTACATTCATTTGAAGTGAATACGAGGTATACATGACGCTTCGCAATGAATATTATACGTTATCATGAAACATAGATGAGAGAAGCGATATCGCGTTTTAAGAAGCATTAGAACTCTATTGCTACGATACGTAGACATCTGCAAACGCTATTTCCTAGCATGGAAGTGTCGCATTTACATTCTTTTGAAGTGAATACGAGGTATACATGACACTTCGCAATGAATATTATATCTTATCATGAAACATAGATGTGAGATGCGATATCGCGTTTTAAGGAGCATTAGAACTCTATTGCTACGATACGTAGACGTCTGCAAACGCTATTTCCTAGCATGGAAGTGTCGCATTTACATTCGTTTGAAGTGAATACGAGATATACATGACACTTCGCAATGATTATTATATCTTATCATGAAACATAGGAATGAGATGCGATATCGCGATTTAAGAAGCATTAGAACTCTATTGCTACGATACGTAGACATCTGCAAACGCTATTTCCTAGCATGGAAGTGTCGCATTTACATTCATTTGAAGTGAATACGAGGTATACATTACACTTCGCAATGAATATTATACCTTATCATGAAACATAGAAGGGAGATGCGATATCGCGTTTTAGGAAGCATTGGAACTCTATTGCTACGATACGTAGACATCTGCAAAGGCTATTCCCTAGCATGGAAGGGTCGCATTTACATTCTTTTGAAGTGAGTACGAGGTATACATATCACTCCATAATGAATATTATATCTTATCATGAAACATAGCAGTGAGATGCGATATCGCGTTTTAAGAAGCATTAGAACTCTATTGCTACGATACGTAGACATCTGCAAACGCTATTTCCTAGCATGGAAGTGTCGCATTTACATTCTTTTGAAGTGAATACGAGGTATACATGATACTTCGCAATGAATATTATATCTTATCATGAAACATAGGAATGAGGTGCTATATCGCGTTTTGAGAAGCATTAGAACTCTATTGCTACGATACGTAGACATCTGCAAACAATATTTCCTAGCATGGAAGTGTCTTATTTATGTTCTTTTGGAGTGAATACGAGGTATACATGACACTTCGCAATGAATATTATACCTTATCATGAAACATAGAAGGGAGATGCGATATCGCGTTTTAGGAAGCATTGGAACTCTATTGCTGCGATACGTAGACATCTGCAAACGCTATTTCCTAGCATGGAAGTGTCGCATTTACATTCTTTTGATGTGAATACGAGATATACATGACACTTCGCAATGAATATTATATCTTATCATGAAACATAGAAGTGAGATGCGATATCGCGTTCTAAGAAGCACTAGAACTCTATTGCTACGATACGTAGACATCTGCAAACGCTATTTCCTAGGATGGAAGGGTCGCATTTACATTCTTTTGAAGTGAGTACGAGGTATACATAACACTCCATAATGAATATTATATCTTCTCATGAAACATAGGAATGAGGTGCTATATCGCGTTTTGAGAAGCATTAGAACTCTATTGCTACTATACGTAGACATCTGCAAACGCTGTTTCCTAGCATGGAAGTGTCGCATTTACATTCGTTTGAAGTGAATACAAGATATACATGACACTTCGCAATGAATATTATATCTTATCATGAAACATAGGAATGAGATGCGATACCCGCGTTTTAAGAAGCATTAGAACTCTATTGCTACGATACGTAGATATCTGCAAACGCTATTTCCTAGCATGGAAGTGTCGCATTTACATTCGTTTGAAGTGAATACGAGATATACATGACACTTCGCAATGAATATTATATCTTATCATGAAACATAGGAATGAGGTTCTATATCGCGTTTTGAGAAGCATCAGAACTCTATTGCTACGATACGTAGACATCTGCAAACGCTATTTCCTAGCATGGAAGTGTCGCATTTACATTCGTTTGAAGTGAATACGAGATATACATGACACTTCGCAATGATTATTATATCTTATCATGAAACATAGGAATGAGATGCGATTTCGCGTTTTAAGAAGCATTAGAACTCTATTGCTACGATACGTAGGCATCTGTAAACGCTATTTCCTATCATGGAAGTGTCGCATTTACATTCATTTGAAGTGAATACGAGGTATACATTACACTTCGCAATGAATATTATACCTTATCATGAAACATAGAAGGGAGATGCGATATCGCGTTTTAGGAAGCATTGAAACTCTATTGCTGCGATACGTAGACATCTGCAAACGCTATTTCCTATCAAGGAAGTGTCGCATTTACATTCTTGTGAAGAGAAATCGCGGTATACATGACACTTCGCAATGAATATTATATCTTATCATGAAACATAAAAGTGAGATGCGATATCGCGTTCTAAGAAGCATTGGAACTCCATTGCTACGATACGTAGACATCTGCAAAGGCTATTCCCTAGCATGGAAGGGTCGCATTTACATTCTTTTGAAGTGAGTACGAGGTATACATATCACTCCATAATGAATATTATATCTTATCATGAAACATAGCAGTGAGATGCGATATCGCGTTTTAAGAAGCATTAGAACTCTATTGCTACGATACGTAGACATCTGCAAACGCTATTTCCTAGCATGGAAGTGTCGCATTTACATTCGTTTGAAGTGAATACGAGATATACATGACACTTCGCAATGAATATTATATCTTATCATGAAACATAGGAATGAGGTTCTATATCGCGTTTTGAGAAGCATTAGAACTCTATTGCTACGATACGTAGACATCTGCAAACGCTATTTCCTAGCATGGAAGTGTCGCATTTACATTCATTTGAAGTGAATACGAGGTATACATGGCACTTCGCAATGAATATTATACCTTATCATGAAACATAGGAGGGAGATGCGATATCGCGTTTTATGAAGCATTGGAACTCTATTGCTGCGATACGTAGACATCTGCAAACGCTATTTCCTAGCATGGAAGTGTCGCATTTACATTCTTTTGATGTGAATACGAGATATACATGACACTTCGCAATGAATATTATATCTTATCATGAAACATAGGAATGAGGTGCTATATCGCGTTTTGAGAAGCATTAGAACTCTATTGCTACGATACGTAGACATCTGCAAACGCTATTTCCTAGCATGGAAGTGTCGCATTTACATTCTTTTGAAGTGAATACGAGGTATACATGACACATAGCAATGAATATTATATGTTATCATGAAACATAAAAGTGAGATGCGATATCGCGTTCGAAGAAGCATTAGAACTCTATTGCTACGATACGTAGACATCTGCAAAGGCTATTCCCTAGCATAGAAGGGTCGCATTTACATTCTTTTGAAGTGAGTACGAGGTATACATATCACTCCATAATGAATATTATACCTTATCATGAAACATAGCAGTGAGATGCGACATCACGTTTTAAGAAGCATTATTACTCTATTGCTACGGTACGTAGACATCTGCAAACGCTATTTCCTAGCATGGCAGTGTCATATTTACATTCTTTTGAAGTGAATACGAGGTATACATGACACTTCGCAATGAATATTATATCTTATCATGAAACATAGAAGTGAGATGCGATATCGCGTTTTAAGGAGCATTAGAACTCTATTGCTACGATACGTAGACATCTGCAAACGCTATTTCCTAGCATGGAAGTGTCTTATTTACGTTCTTTTGAAGTGAATACGAGGTATACATGACACTTCGCAATGAATATTATATCTTATCATGAAACATAGAGGTGAGATGCGATATCGCGTTCTAAGAAGCACTAGAACTCTATTGCTACGATACGTAGACATCTGCAAACGCTATTTCCTAGGATGGAAGGGTCGCATTTACATTCTTTTGAAGTGAGTACGAGGTATACATAACACTCCATAATGAATATTATATCTTATCATGAAACATAGGAATGAGGTGCTATATCGCGTTTTGAGAAGCATTAGAACTCTATTGCTACGATACGTAGACATCTGCAAACGCTATTTCCTAGCATGGAAGTGTCGCATTTACATTCGTTTGAAGTGAATACGAGATATACATGACACTTCGCAATGATTATTATATCTTATCATGAAACATAGGAATGAGATGCGATTTCGCGTTTTAAGAAGCATTAGAACTCTATTGCTACGATACGTAGGCATCTGTAAACGCTATTTCCTATCATGGAAGTGTCGCATTTACATTCATTTGAAGTGAATACGAGGTATACATTACACTTCGCAATGAATATTATACCTTATCATGAAACATAGAAGGGAGATGCGATATCGCGTTTTAGGAAGCATTGAAACTCTATTGCTGCGATACGTAGATATCTGCAAACGCTATTTCCTATCAAGGAAGTGTCGCATTTACATTCTTGTGAAGAGAAATCGCGGTATACATGACACTTCGCAATGAATATTATATCTTATCATGAAACATAAAAGTGAGATGCGATATCGCGTTCTAAGAAGCATTGGAACTCCATTGCTACGATACGTAGACATCTGCAAAGGCTATTCCCTAGCATGGAAGGGTCGCATTTACATTCTTTTGAAGTGAGTACGAGGTATACATATCACTCCATAATGAATATTATATCTTATCATGAAACATAGCAGTGAGATGCGATATCGCGTTTTAAGAAGCATTAGAACTCTATTGCTACGATACGTAGACATCTGCAAACGCTATTTCCTAGCATGGAAGTGTCGCATTTACATGCATTTGAAGTGAATACGAGGTATACATGACACTTCGCAATGAATATTATACCTTATCATGAAACATAGAAGGGAGATGCGATATCGCGTTTTAGGAAGCATTGGAACTCTATTGCTGCGATACGTAGAAATCTGCAAACGCTATTTCCTAGCATGGAAGTGTCGCATTTACATTCTTTTGATGTGAATACGAGATATACATGACACTTCGCAATGAATATTATATCTTATCATGAAACATAGGAATGAGGTGCTATATCGCGTTTTGAGAAGCATTAGAACTCTATTGCTACGATACGTAGACATCTGCAAACGCTATTTCCTAGCATGGAAGTGTCGCATTTACATTCGTTTGAAGTGAATACGAGATATACATGACACTTCGCAATGATTATTATATCTTATCATGAAACATAGGAATGAGATGCGATTTCGCGTTTTAAGAAGCATTAGAACTCTATTGCTACGATACGTAGGCATCTGTAAACGCTATTTCCTATCATGGAAGTGTCGCATTTACATTCATTTGAAGTGAATACGAGGTATACATTACACTTCGCAATGAATATTATACCTTATCATGAAACATAGAAGGGAGATGCGATATCGCGTTTTAGGAAGCATTGAAACTCTATTGCTGCGATACGTAGACATCTGCAAACGCTATTTCCTATCAAGGAAGTGTCGCATTTACATTCTTGTGAAGAGAAATCGCGGTATACATGACACTTCGCAATGAATATTATATCTTATCATGAAACATAAATGTGAGATGCGATATCGCGTTCTAAGAAGCATTGGAACTCCATTGCTACGATACGTAGACATCTGCAAAGGCTATTCCCTAGCATGGAAGGGTCGCATTTACATTCTTTTGAAGTGAGTACGAGGTATACATATCACTCCATAATGAATATTATATCTTATCATGAAACATAGCAGTGAGATGCGATATCGCGTTTTAAGAAGCATTAGAACTCTATTGCTACGATACGTAGACATCTGCAAACGCTATTTCCTAGCATGGAAGTGTCGCATTTACATGCATTTGAAGTGAATACGAGGTATACATGACACTTCGCAATGAATATTATACCTTATCATGAAACATAGAAGGGAGATGCGATATCGCGTTTTAGGAAGCATTGGAACTCTATTGCTGCGATACGTAGAAATCTGCAAACGCCATTTCCTAGCATGGAAGTGTCGCATTTACATTCTTTTGATGTGAATACGAGATATACATGACACTTCGCAATGAATATTATATCTTATCATGAAACATAGGAATGAGGTGCTATATCGCGTTTTGAGAAGCATTAGAACTCTATTGCTACGATACGTAGACATCTGCAAACGCTATTTCCTAGCATGGAAGTGTCGCATTTGCATTCTTTTGATGTGAATACGAGGTATACATGACACTCCACAATGAATATTATATCTTATCACGGAACATAGAAATGAAATGAGGCATCTCGTTTTAAGAAGCATTAGAACTCTATTGCTACGATACGTAGACATCCGCAAACGCTATTTCCTAGCATGGAAGTGTCGCATTTACATTCATTTGAAGTGAATACGAGGTATACATGACGCTTCGCAATGAATATTATACGTTATCATGAAACATAGATGAGAGAAGCGATATCGCGTTTTAGGAAGCGTTGGAACTATATTGCTACGATACGTAGACATCTGCAAAGGCTATTCCCTAGCATGGAAGGGTCGCATTTACATTCTTTTGAAGTGAGTACGAGGTATACATGACACTTCGCAATGAATATTATATCTTATCATGAAACATAAGAGTGAGATGCGATATCGCGTTCTAAGAGGCATTAGAACTCTATTGCTACGATACGTAGACATCTGCAAAGGCTATTCCCTAGCATGGAAGGGTCACATTTACATTCTTTTGAAGTGAGTACTAGGTATACATATCACTCCATAATGAATATTATACCTTATCATGAAACATAGCAGTGAGATGCGACATCTCGTTTTAAGAAGCATTATTACGCTATTGCTACGATACGTTGATATCTGCAAACGCTATTTCCTAGCATGGAAGTGTCGCATTTACATTCGTTTGAAGTGAATACGTGATATACATGACACTTCGCAATGAATATTATATCTTATCATGAAACATAGAGGTGAGATGCGATATCGCGTTCTAAGAAGCACTAGAACTCTATTGCTACGATACGTAGACATCTGCAAACGCTATTTCCTAGGATGGAAGGGTCGCATTTACATTCTTTTGAAGTGAGTACGAGGTATACATAATACTCCATAATGAATATTATATCTTCTCATGAAACATAGGAATGAGGTGCTATATCGCGTTTTGAGAAGCATCAGAACTCTATTGCTACTATACGTAGACATCTGCAAACGCTATTTCCTAGCATGGAAGTGTCGCATTTACATTCGTTTGAAGTGAATACAAGATATACATGACACTTCGCAATGAATATTATATCTTATCATGAAACATAGGAATGAGGTGCTATATCGCGTTTTGAGAAGCATTATAACTCTATTGCTACGATACGTAGATATCTGCAAACGCTATTTCCTAGCATGGAAGTGTCGCATTTACATTCATTTGAAGTGAATACGAGGTATACATGGCACTTCGCAATGAATATTATACCTAATCATGAAACATAGAAGGGAGATGCGATATCGCGTTTTATGAAGCATTGGAACTATATTGCTGCGATACGTAGACATCTGCAAACGCTATTTCCTAGCATGGAAGTGTCGCATTTACATTCTTTTGATGTGAATACGAGATATACATGACACTTCGCAATGAATATTATATCTTATCATGAAACATAGGAATGAGGTGCTATATCGCGTTTTGAGAAGCATTAGAACTCTATTGCTACGATACGTAGACATCTGCAAACGCTATTTCCTAGCATGGAAGTGTCGCATTTACATTCTTTTGAAGTGAATACGAGGTATACATGACACATAGCAATGAATATTATGTGTTATCATGAAACATAAAAGTGAGATGCGATATCGCGTTCTAAGAAGCATTAGAACTCTATTGCTACGATACGTAGACATCTGCAAAGGCTATTCCCTAGCATAGAAGGGTCGCATTTACATTCTTTTGAAGTGAGTACGAGGTATACATATCACTCCATAATGAATATTATATCTTCTCATGAAACATAGGAATGAGGTGCTATATCGCGTTTTGAGAAGCATTAGAACTCTATTGCTACGATACGTAGACATCTGCAAACGCTATTTCCTAGCATGGAAGTGTCGCATTTACATTCGTTTGAAGTGAATACGAGATATACATGGCACTTCGCAATGATTATTATATCTTATCATGAAACATAGGAATGAGATGCGATTTCGCGTTCTAAGAAGCATTAGAACTCTATTGCTACGATACGTAGGCATCTGTAAACGCTATTTCCTATCATGGAAGTGTCGCATTTACATTCATTTGAAGTGAATACGAGGTATACATTACACTTCGCAATGAATATTATACCTTATCATGAAACATAGAAGGGAGATGCGATATCGCGTTTTAGGAAGCATTGAAACTCTATTGCTGCGATACGTAGACATCTGCAAACGCTATTTCCTATCAAGGAAGTGTCGCATTTACATTCTTGTGAAGAGAAATCGCGGTATACATGACACTTCGCAATGAATATTATATCTTATCATGAAACATAAAAGTGAGATGCGATATCGCGTTCTAAGAAGCATTGGAACTCCATTGCTACGATACGTAGACATCTGCAAAGGCTATTCCCTAGCATGGAAGGGTCGCATTTACATTCTTTTGAAGTGAGTACGAGGTATACATATCACTCCATAATGAATATTATATCTTATCATGAAACATAGCAGTGAGATGCGATATCGCGTTTTAAGAAGCATTAGAACTCTATTGCTACGATACGTAGACATCTGCAAACGCTATTTCCTAGCATGGAAGTGTCGCATTTACATTCTTTTGATGTGAATACGAGGTATACATGACACTCCACAATGAATATTATATCTTATCACGGAACATAGAAATGAAATGAGGCATCTCGTTTTAAGAAGCATTAGAACTCTATTGCTACGATACGTAGACATCCGCAAACGCTATTTCCTAGCATGGAAGTGTCGCATTTACATTCATTTGAAGTGAATACGAGGTATACATGACGCTTCGCAATGAATATTATACGTTATCATGAAACATAGATGAGAGAAGCGATATCGCGTTTTAAGAAGCATTAGAACTCTATTGCTACGATACGTAGACATCTGCAAACGCTATTTCCTAGCATGGAAGTGTCGCATTTACATTCTTTTGAAGTGAATACGAGGTATACATGACACTTCGCAATGAATATTATATCTTATCATGAAACATAGATGTGAGATGCGATATCGCGTTTTAAGGAGCATTAGAACTCTATTGCTACGATACGTAGACGTCTGCAAACGCTATTTCCTAGCATGGAAGTGTCGCATTTACATTCGTTTGAAGTGAATACGAGATATACATGACACTTCGCAATGATTATTATATCTTATCATGAAACATAGATGTGAGATGCGATATCGCGTTTTAAGGAGCATTAGAACTCTATTGCTACGATACGTAGACATCTGCAAACGCTATTTCCTAGCATGGAAGTGTCGCATTTACATTCATTTGAAGTGAATACGAGGTATACATTACACTTCGCAATGAATATTATACCTTATCATGAAACATAGAAGGGAGATGCGATATCGCGTTTTAGGAAGCATTGGAACTCTATTGCTACGATACGTAGACATCTGCAAAGGCTATTCCCTAGCAAGGAATAGTCGCATTTACATTCTTTTGAAGTGAATACGAGGTATGCATGACACTTCGCAATGAACATTATATCTTATCATGTAACATAGAAGTGAGATGCGATATCGCGTTTTAAGAAGCACTAGATCCCTATTGCCTCGATGCGCAGATATCTGCAAACGCTATTTCCTAGCAAGGAAGTGTCGCATTTACATTCGTTTGGAGTGAATACGAGGTATACATGACACATCGCTATGAATATTATATCTTATCATGCAGCATCGAAGTGAGATGCGATATCGCGTTTTGAGAAGCATTAGAACTCTATTGCTACGATACGTAGTCATCTGCAAACGCTATTTCCTAGCAAGGAAGATTCGCATTTACATTCTTCTGATGTGAATACGAGGTATACATGACACTTCGCAATGAACATTATATCTTATCACGTAACAAAGAAGTGAGATGCGATATCGCGTTTTAAGAAGCATTAGAACTCTATTGCTACGATACGTAGTCATCTGCAAACGCTATTACCTAGCAAGGATGTGTCGCATTTACATTCTTTTGAAGTGAATACGAGGTATGCATGACACTTCGCAATGAACATTATATCTTATCATGTAACATAGAAGTGAGATGCGATATCGCGTTTTAAGAGGCATTAGATCCCTATTGCCTCGAAGCGCAGATATCTGCAAACGCTATTTCCTAGCAAGGAAGTGTCGGATTTACATTCGTTTGGAGTGAATACGAGGTATACATGACACTTCGCTATGAATATTATATCTTATCATGAAGCATAGAAATGAGATGCGATATCGCGTTTTTAGAAGCATTAGAACTCTATTGCTTCGATACGTAAACATCTGCAAACGCTATTTCCTAGCAAGGAAGTGTCGCATTTACATCCATTTGAAGTATGGACGAGATATACATAACACTGCACAATGAATATTATATCTTATCATGAAACATTGAAATGAGATGCGATATGGCGATTTAAGAAGCACTAGAACTCTACTGCTTCGATACGTAGACATCTGCAAACGCCATTTACTACTAAGGAAGTGTCGCATTTACATTCTTTTGAAGTGAGTACGAGGTATACATAACACTCCACAATGAATATTATATCTTATCATGAAACATAGAAATGTGATGTAATATGGCGATTTAAGAAGCATTAGAACACTATTTCTTCGATACGTAGACATCTGCAAACGCAACTTCCTAGCAAGGGAAGTGTCGCATTTACATTCTTTTGAAAGGAATACAAGGTATACATGACACTTCGGAATGAATATTATATCTTATCATGAAACATAGAAATGAGATGCGATATGGCGATTTATGAAGCATTTGATGTCTATTACTTCGATACGTAGACATCTGCAAACGCTACTTCCTAGCAAGGAAGTGTCGCATTTACATTCTTTTGAGAGGAATACGAGGTATGCGTGACACTTCGCAATGAATATTATATCTTATCATGAAACATAGAAATGAGATGCGATATGACTATTTAAGAAGCATTAGAAATCTATTGCTTGGATACGTAGACATCTGCAAACGTTACTTCCTAGCAAGAAAGTGTCGCATTTACATTCTTTTGAAACGAATACGAGGTATACATAACATTCCACAATGAATATTATATCTTATCATGAAACATAGAAATGAGATGCGATATCGCGTTTTGAGAGGCATTAGAACTCTAATGCCACATACGTAGACATCTGCAAACGCTATTTCCTAGCGAGGAAGTGTTGCATTTACATCCATTTGAAGTATAGACGAGATATACATAACACTGCACAATGAGTATTATATCTTATCGTGAAACATAGAAATGATATGCGATATGGCTATTTAAGAAGCATTAGAACCCTATTGCTTCGATACGTGGATATCTGAAAACGCTATTTCCTAGCAAGGAAGTGTCGCATTTACATTCTTTTGACGTGAATAAGAGGTATACATAACACTGCACTGTGAATATTATATCTTATCATGAAACATAGAAATGAGATGCGATATCGCGATATAAGAAGCATTAGAACTCTATTGCTTCGATACGTAGATATCTGCAAACACTATTTCCTAGCAAGGAACTGTCGCATTCACATCCATTTGAAGTGAATACGAGGTATACATAACACTCCACAATGAATATTATATCTTATCATGAAACATAGAAATGTGATGTAATATGGCGATTTAAGAAGCATTAGAACACTATTTCTTCGATACGTAGACATCTGCAAACGCAACTTCCTAGCAAGGAAGTGTCGCATTTACATTCTTTTGAAAGGAATACAAGGTACACATGACACATCGCAATGAATATTATATCTTATCATGAAACATAGAAATGAGATGCGATATGGCGATATATGAAGCATTTGCTGTCTATTACTTCGATACGTAGACATCTGCAAACGCTACTTCCTAGCAAGGAAGTGTCGCATTTACATTCTTTTGAGAGGAATACGAGGTATACGTGACACTTCGCAATGAATATTATATCTTATCATGAAACATAGAAATGAGATGCGATATGACTATTTAAGAAGCATTAGAAATCTATTGCTTCGATACGTAGACATCTGCAAACGCTATTTCCTAGCAAGGAAGTGTCGCATTTACATACATTTTAAGTGTATGCGAGGTATACAAGACCCATCGCAATGAATATTACATATTGTCATGAAACATAGAAATGAGATGCGATATCGCGATTTAAGAAGCATTAGAACACTATTGGTTCGATACGTAGACATCTGCAAACGCTACTTCCTAACAAGGGAGTGTCGCATTTACATTCTCTTGAAAGGAATACGAGGTATACATGACACTTCACAATGAATATTATATCTTATCATGAAACATAGAATTGAGATGCGATATGACGATTTAAGAAGCATTGGAACACTATTGCTTCGACACGTAGACATCTGCAAACACTATTTCCTAGCAAGGAACTGTCGCATTCACATTCGTTTGAATTGTATGCGAGGTATACATGAAACTTCGCAATGAATATGATATATTATCATGAAACATAGATATGAGATGCGATATCGCGAACTAGCAAGCTTTAGAAATCTATTGCTTCGATACGTAGACATCTGCAAACGCTATTTCCTAGCAAGGAAGTGTCGCATTTACATTCTTTTGAAGTGAATACGAGGTAGTCATAACACTGCGCAATGAATATTATATCTTATCATGAAACATAGAAATGTGATGCGATGTCGCGATATAAGAAGCATTAGAACTCTATTGCTTCGATACGTAGATATCTGAAAACGCTATTTCCTAGCAAGGAAGTGTCGCATTTACATCCATTTGAAGTATAGACGAGATATACATAACACTGCACAATGAATATTATATCTTATCAGGAAACGTAGATATGAGATGCGATATCGCGATATATGAAGCATTAGATGTCTATTGCTTCGATACGTAAACATCTGCAAACGCTATTTCCTAGCAAGGAAGTGTCGCATTTACATCCATTTGAAGAATGGACGAGATATACATAACACTGCACAATGAATATTATATCTTATCATGAAACATTGAAATGAGATGCGATATGGCGATTTAAGAAGCACTAGAACTCTACTGCTTCGATACGTAGACATCTGCAAACGCCATTTACTACTAAGGAAGTGTCGCATTTACATTCTTTTGAAGTGAGTACGAGGTATACATAACACTCCACAATGAATATTATATCTTATCATGAAACATAGAAATGTGATGTAATATGGCGATTTAAGAAGCATTAGAACACTATTTCTTCGATACGTAGACATCTGCAAACGCAACTTCCTAGCAAGGAAGTGTCGCATTTACATTCTTTTGAAAGGAATACAAGGTATACATGACACTTCGCAATGAATATTATATCTTATCATGAAACATAGAAATGAGATGCGATATGGCGATTTATGAAGCATTTGATGTCTATTACTTCGATACGTAGACATCTGCAAACGCTACTTCCTAGCAAGGAAGTGTCGCATTTACATTCTTTTGAAGTGAATACTAGCTGTAAATAACACTGCACAATGAATATTATATCTTATCATGAAACATAGGAATGAGGTGCGATATCGCGTTTTAACAAGCGTTAGTACCCTATTGCTATGATACGTAGGCACCTACAAACGCCATTTCCTAGCAAGGAAGTGTCGCATTTACATTCTTTTGAAGTGAGTACGAGGTATACATGACACTTCGCAATGAATATTATATCTTAACATGAAGCATAGAAATGAGATGCGACATCGCGTTTTGAGAAGCATTAGAACTCTATTGCTACGATACGTAGATATCTGTAAACGCTATTTCCTAGCAAGGAAGTGTAGCATTTACATTCATTTGAAGTGTATGCGAGGTATACATAACACTTCGCAATGAATATTATATATTATCATGAAACATAGAAATGAGATGCGATATCGCGAATTAGCAAGCTTTAGAACTCTATTGCTTCGATACGTAGAAATCTGCGAAAGCTATTTCCTAGTACGGATGTGTCGCATTTACATTCTTTTGAAGTGAATACGAGGTATACATAACACTCCACAATGTATATTATATCTTATCATGAAACATAGAAATGAGGAGCGATTTCGCGCTTTAGGTGGCATTAGAATTCTATTGCTACGATACGAAGACATCTGAAAACGCTGTTTCCTAGCAAGGAAGTGTCGCATTTACATTCATTTGAAGTGAATACGAGGCATACATGAATGTTCGCAATGAATATTATATATTATCATGAAACATAGTAATGAGAAGTGATATCGCGTTTTGAGAAGGATTAGAACTCTAATGCTACGATACGTAGACATCTGCAAACGCCACTTCCTAGCAAGGAAATGTCGCATTTTATTCATTTTAAGTGTATCCGAGGTATACATGACACTTCGCAATGAATATTATATATTATAAAGAAACATAGAAATGAGAAGCGATAACGCGTTTTGAGAAGCATTATAGCACTAATTCTGCGATACGTAGACATCTGCAAACGCTATTTCCTAGCAAGGAAGTGTCGCATTTACATTCATTTGAAGTATAGGCGAGATATACATAACACTGCACAATGAATATTATATCTTATTATGAAACATAGAAATGAGATGCGATATCGCGAATTAGCAAGATTTAGAAACCTATTGCTTCGATACGTAGACATATGCAAGCGCTATTTCCAAGGAAGGAATTGTAGCCTTTACATTCTTTTGAAGTGAATACGAGGTATACATAACACTGCACAATGAATATTATATCTTATCATGAAACATAGAAATGAGATGCGATATTGCGATTTAAGAAGCATTAGAACTCTAATGCCACGTTACGTAGACGTCTGCAAACGCTACTTCCTAGCAAGGAAGTGTCGCATTTACATTCTTTTGTAAGGAATACGAGGTATACATGACACTTTGCAATGAATATTATATCTTATCAAGAAACATAGAAATGAGATGCGATATCGCGATTTAAGAAGCATTTGAACAGTATTGCCCCGATACGTAGATATCTGGAAGCGCTATTTCCTAGCAAGGAAGTGTCGCATTTACATTCTTTTGAAGTGAATACGGGGTACACATAACACTCCACAATGAATATTATACCTTATCACGAAGCATAGATATGCAATGCGATAACGCGATTTATGAAGCGTTAGATCTCTACTGCTTCGATACGGTAACATCTGCAAACGCAATTTCCCAGCAAGGAAGTGTCGCATTTACATTCTTTTGAAGTGAATACGAGGTATACATATCACCTCGCAATGAATATTATATCCTATCATGAAACATAGGAATGAGATTCGATATCGAGTTCTAAGAAGCATTAGAACTCGACTGCTTCGATACGTAGTCATCTGCAAACGCTATTTCCTAGCAAGGAAGGGTCGCATTTGCATTCGATTGAAGTGTAGACGAGGAATACATAACACTTCGCAAATCATATTATATCTTACCATGAAACATAGAAATGAGATGCGATATCGCGTTTTAGGAAGCATTAGAACACTATCGCTACGATACCTAGACATCTGCAGACGCTATTTCCTAGCAAGGAAGTGTCGCATTTACATTCTTTTGATGTGAATACGAGGTATTCATAACACTGAACAATGAACATTATATCTTATCATGAAACACAGAAATGAGATGCGATATGGCGATTTATGAAGCATTATATGTCTATTGCTTCGATACGTAGACATCTGCAAACGCTATTTCCTAGCAAGGAAGTGTCGCATTTACATTCATTTGAAGTATAGACGAGATATACACAACACTGTACAATGAATATTATATCTTATCATGAAACATAGAAATGAGATGCGATATCGCTTTTTGAGAAGCATTAGAACTCTATTGCTTCGATACGTAGACATCTGCCAACGCAATTTCCTAGCAAGGAAGTGTCGCATTTACATTCTTTTGAAAGGAATACGAGGCATACATGACACTTCGCAATGAATATTATATCCTATCATGAAACATAGAAATGAGATGCGATATGACGATTTAAGAAGCATAAGAACTCTATTGCTTCGGTACGTAGACATCTGCCAAGGCTCTTTCCTAGCAAGGAAGTGTCGCATTTACATTCATTTGAAGTGTATGCGAGGTATACATGACACTTCGCAGTGAATATTATATATTATCATGAAACATAGAAATGAGAAGCGATATGGCGATTTAAGAAGCACTAGATCCCTATTGCTTCGATACGTATACATCTGCAATCGCTACTTCCTAGCAAGGAAGTGTCGCATTTACATTATTTTCAACTGAATACGAGGTATGCATAACACTGCACAATGAATATTATATCTTATCATGAAACATAGGAATGAGATGCGATATCGCTTTCTGAGAAGCACTAGAACTCTATTGCTTCGATACTTAGACATCTGCAAACGCTATTTCCTAGCATGGAAGTGACGCATTTACATTCTTTTCAAGTGAATACAAGGTATACATGACACTTCGCAATGAATATTATATCTTATCGTGAAACGTAGGAGTGAGATGCGATATCGCGTCTTAACAAGCATTAGAACTCCATGGCTTCTATTGTCACGTCACGAGGGTGGAAAATTTCCGCTTTACTCGGAGACGACACGCAGCCAATTTGCGGAAACGGCTCGCTTAATTGCGACTAATACCGGGTTCTTTCCTTGGGACAACGAACGCTTTTAGGAACACGCTAACGCTGTAAATGTCGAAAAATCCTACCTTTGCCATCTTGATAGCGAACAAATCAATATTCTTTCTTGAGATATCTCTGCTTACACTGTACTTTCCCTAAGACTAAGTTAAAAGTAGACTTAATTGTTTAAAATTGGAATTAGAACTAGACTCGATGATTGGAATTGAACTTGAATTTAGAATAGAATTACGAACACCTCTGACTAAGGTGGATAATAGCCCGTAGGCATTAGAGCTGTCTAATGAAGAAAGCTTGGAACGAGGCTCGGAGAAGACTGACTCTCCGATCGCGGGTCCGCAACCTCCTTAGGTCGCGTGGCGCGCGAGTCGCTGGAGCCCGGGGGTGGCCGCCCGGCCCGCGCAGTGGGGCGGCCGGTCGGAGTGGAGCGCGTCTCGCGTTACGCGTGAGCCGCGCGCGTCGGACGCCCGCTCGAACGTAACGCAACCTATAATTACAGATATTTACGTTGATCTTAGAAGCTATGTGTGTGTTGTCTGCGTATGTACAATGTATGTGTCGAGTACTTAGATCTAGAGTACGATTTACGAATATATACTTTGGAAATAGGAATAACGCTGTAATGGTGTAGGTGATTCGCTGCTGTGCCCAGTGGTCCAGTCGTCTGGTTGGATGCTGCATCTTTCCTGGCTCTGGAAATGCTGCACGTTGTCACAAGGTCGATCGGTCGAACTCCTAGGTCTTCGTACCTTGACAGCAGCCTTGGCTCGGCGGACGTGGTGTATGTTTGGTTGTGGTGGCGCTCGTCCCGTGTGCTTAGGTGCAGCTACGGTGAGTACGTCGCTGCCGGAGCTGTGGGAGGCGCTGGGGGATGGAAGGCAGTACGCGAGACGTTACACTAGGAAATAGCGTTTGCAGATGTCCACGTACCGAAGCAATAGAGTTCTAATGCTTCTTAAATCGCAATATCGCATCTCATTTCTATGTTTCATAATAAGATATAATATTCATTGCGAAGTGTCATGTATACCTCGTATTCCTTTAAAAAGAATGTAAATGCGACACTTCCTTGCAAGGAAATAGCGTTTGCAGACGTCTACGTAACGTGGCATTAGAGTTCTAATGCTTCTTAAATCGCAATATCGCATCTCATTTCTATGTTTCATGATAAGATATAATATTCATTGTGCAGTGTTATGTATACCTCGTATTCACTTCAAAAGAATGTAAAGGCTACAATTCCTTCCTTGGAAATAGCGCTTGCATATGTCTACGTATCGAAGCAATAGGTTTCTAAATCTTGCTAATTCGCGATATCGCATCTCATATCTATGTTTCATGATAATATATAATATTCATTGCGAAGTGTCATGTATACCTCGCATAAACTTCAAATGAATGTGAATGCGACAGTTCCTTGCTAGGAAATAGTGTTTGCAGATTTCTACGTATCGAAGCAATAGAGTTCTAAAGCTTCTCAGATCGCGATATCGCATCTCATTTCTATGTTTCATGATAAGACACAATATTCATTGTGCAGTGTTATGAATACCTCGTATTCACTTCAAAAGTATGTAAATGCGACACTTCCTTGCTTGGAAATATCGTTTGCAGATGTCTACGTATCGAAGCAATAGAGCTCAAATGCTTCTTAAATCGTCATATTGCATCTAATTTCTATGTTTCATGATAAGATATAATATTCATTGCGAAGTGTCATGTACACCTCGTATTCACTCCAATAGAATGTAAATGCGACTAATGCTTGCTAGGAAATAGCGTTTGCAGATGTCTACGTATCGTAGCAATAGCGTTCTAATGCTACTTAAATCGCGATATCGCATCTCATTTATATGTTTCGTGATAAGATATAATATTCATTGCGAAGTGTCGTGTATACCTCGTGTTCACTTCAAAAGATTGTAAATGCGACACTTCCTTGCTAGGATATAGCGTTTGCAGATGTCTACGTATCGAGGCAATAGAATTCTAAACTTCTTAATTCGCGATATCGCATCTCATATCTATATTTCATGATAATATATAATATTCATTGCGAAGTGTCATGTATACCTCGCATACGCTTCAAATGAATGTAAATGCGACACTTCCTTCCTAGGAAATAGCGTTTGCAGGTGTCTACGCATCGAAGCAATAGAGTTCTAATGATTCTTATATCGTCATACAGCTTCTCATATCTACGTTCCTCGATAAGATATAATATTCATTGGGAAGTGTCATGTATACCTCGCATACACTTCAAGTGAATGTAAGTGCGACACTTCCTTGCTAGGAAGTAGCGTTTGCAGATGTCTACGTATCGAAAATATAGAGTTCTAATGCTTTTTAAATCGCGATATCGCATCTCATTTCTATGTTTCATGATAAGATATAATATTCATTGTGGAGTGTTATGTATACCTCGTATTCACTTCAAAAGAATGTAAATGCGACACTTCCTTGCTAGGAAATAGCGTTTGCAGATGTCTACGTATCGAAGCAATAGAATTCTATTGCTTCTTAAATCGCCATATCGCATCTCATTCCTATGTTACATGATAAGATATAATATTCATTGCGAAGTGCCAAGTATACCTCGCATACAATTCAATTGAATGTACATGCGACACTTCCTTGCTAGGAAATAGCGTCTGCAGATGTCTACGTTTCGTGGCATTAGAGTTCTAATGCTTCTCAAAACGCGATATCGCATCTCATTTCTATGTTTCATGATAATATGTAATATTCATTGCGAAGCGTCATGTATACCTCGCATACACTTAAAATGAATGTAAATGCGACGCTTCCTTCCTAGGAAATAGCGTTTGCACATGTCTACGTATCGAAGCAATAGATTTCTAATGCTTCCTAAATCGCCATATTGCATCGCATTTCTATGTTTCATGATAATATATAATATTCATTGCTGAGTGTCATGTATACCTCGCATACACTTCAGATGAATGTAAATGCGACATTTCTTTCCTAGGAAATAGCGTTTGCAGATGTCTACGTATCGAAGCAATAGAGTCCTAATGCTTCTTATATCGTCATATAGCTTCTCATATCTACGTTCCTCGATAAGATATAATATTCATTGGGAAGTGTCATGTATACCTCGCATACACTTCAAGTGAATGTAAATGCGACAGTTCCTTGCTAGGAAATAGTGTTTGCAGATGTTTATGTATCGAAGCAATAGAGCTCTAATGCTTCTTAAAACGGGATATCGCATCTCATTCCTATGTTTCATGATAAGATATAATATTCATTGCGAAGTGTCATGTATACCTCGCATACACTTGAAATAAAAGTAGATGCGACACTTCCTTCCAAGGAACTAGAGTTTGCAGATGTCTACGTATGGAAGCAATAGAGTTGTAATGCCCCTTTGAACGCGATATAGCCTGCCATTGCCATGTTTGATGATAATATATAATACTCATTGCGAAGTGTCTTGTATACCTCGGACACACATAAATGAATGTAAATGCGACTCTCCGTTGCTATTAATTAGCGTTTGCAGATGGCTTAGTATCGCAGCAATTGCGTTCCAATGCTTCTTAAATCGCGATATCGCATCTCATTTCTATGTCTCATGATAAGATACGATATTCATTGCTAAGTGTTATGTATTCCTCGTCTACACTTCAAATGAATGTAAATGCGAGGCTTCCTTGCTAGGAAGTAGCGTTACCAGATGTCTATGTATCGAAACAATAGAGTTCTAATGCTTCTTAAAACGAGATGTCGCATCTCATTTCTATGTTTCATGATTTGAGACAATATTCATTGCGAAGTGTTATGTATTCCTCGCCTACACTTCAAACGATTGCAAATGCGAAACTTCCATTCTAGGAAATTACGCTTCGAGATGTCTGCGTATCGGAACAATAGAGTTCTAACGCTTCTTAAGTCGCGATATCGCATCTCATTTCTATGTTTCATAATAAGATATAATATTCATTGTGCAGTGTTATGTATACCTCGTATTCATCTCAACAGAATGTAAATGCGACACTTCCTTGCTGGGAAATAGCGTTTGCAGATGTCTACGTATCGAAGCAATAGTGTTCTAATGCTTCTTAAGTCGTCATATCGCATCTCATTTCTATGTTTCATGATAAGATATAACATTCATTGTGCAGTGTTATGTATACTCCGTATTCACTTGAAAAGAATGTAAATGCGAAACTTCCTTGCTAGGAAGTAGCGTTTGCAGATATCTACGCATCGGTGCAATAGAGTTGTAATGCTTCATAAATCGTCATATCGCATCCCATATCTACGTTTCATGATAAGATATAATATTCATTGCGAAGTGTCATGTATACCTCGTACTCACTTCAATATAATGTAAGTGCGTCACTTCCTTGTTAGGTAGTAGCGTTTGCAGATGTCTACGTATCGAAGCAATAGAATTCAAATGCTTCTTAAATCGCCATATTACACCTCATATCAATGTTACATGATAAGATATAATATTCATTGTGGAGTGTTATGTATACCTCGTATTCACTCCAAAGGAATGTAAACGCGAAGCTGCCTTGCCAGGAAATACGTTTGCAGATGTCTGCGTACCGTAGCATTAGTGATCTAATGCTTCTCAAAACGCGATATGGCTACTCATTACCATGTTTCATGATAATATATAATATTCATTGTGGAGTGTTATGTATACCTCGTATTCACTTCAAAAGAATGTAAATGCGACACTTCCTTGCTAGGAAATAGCGTTTGCAGATGTCTACGTTTCGTGGCATTAGAGTTCTAATGCTTCTCAAAACGCGATATCGCTTCTCATTTCTATGTTTCATGATAATATATAATATTCATTGCGAAATGTCATGTATACCACGCATACACTTAAAATGAATGTAAATGCGACACTTCCATCCTTGGAAATAGAGTTTGCAGATGTCTACCTATCGAAGCAATAGATTTCTAAAGCTTGCTAATTCGTGATATCGCATCTCATATCTATGCTTCATGATAAGATATAATATTCATTGCGGAGTGTTATATATACCTCGTATTCACTTCAAAAGAATGTAAACGCGACACTTCCTTGCCAGGAAATAGCGTTTGCAGATGTCTACTTATCGTAGCAATAGATTTCTGATGCTTCTTAAATCGTCATATCGCATCTCATATCTACGTTTCATGATAAGATATAATATTCATTGCGGAGTGTTATGTATACCTCGTATTCACTTCAAAAGAATGTAAACGCGACACTTCCTTGCCAGGAAATAGCGTTTGCAGATGTCTACTTATCGTAGCAAAAGATTTCTGATGCTTCTTAAAACTCAATATCGTATCTCATTTCTATGTTTCATGATAGGCTATAATATTCATTGCGAAATGTCACTTATACCCCGCATACACTTCAATCGAATGTAAATGCGACACTTCCTTCCTAGGAAATAGCGTTTGCAGATATCTACGTATCGAAGCAATGGAGTTTTAAAGCATCTTAAAACGCTATACCGCATTTCATTTCTGAGATTCAGGATAAGATATAATATTCATTGTGCAGTGTTATGTATACCTCGTATTCGCTTCAAAAGAATGTTAATGCGACACTTCCTTGCTAGGATGTAGCGTTTGTAGATGTCTACGTATCGTAGCAATAGAGTTCTCATGCTTCTCAAAACGCGATGTCACATCTCATTTCTACGTTTAATGATAAGATATAACATCCAATACGAAGTGTTATGTATTCCTTGTCCACACTTAAAAGAATGTAAATTCGTCACTTGCTTCCTAACAAATAGCGTTTCCAGATGTCTACGTAACGAAGCAATAGGCTTCTAATGCTCCTTAATACGAGATGTCGCATCTTATTTCTATGTTTCATGTTAGGATACAATATTCATTGCGAAGTGTCATGTATACCTCATATTCTCTTCAAAATGATGTAAATGCGACACTTCCATGCTAGGAAGTAGCGTTTCCAGATGCCTACGTATCGAAGCAACAGAGTTCTAATGCTTCTTAAAACGGGATATCGCATCTCATATCTATGTTTCATGATAAGGTATAATATTTATTGCGAAGTGTCATGTATACCTCACATACACATCGAATGAATGTAAATGCGACACTTCCTTGCTAGGCTATAGCGTTTGCAGATGTCTACGTATCGAAGCAATAGTGTTCTACTGCTTCTTATATCGCGATATCGCATCTCATTTCTATGTTTCATAATAAGATATAATATTCATTGTGCAGTGTTATGTATACCTCGTATTCACTTGAAAAGAATGTAAATGCGACACTTCCTTGATAGGAAGTAGCGTTTGCAGATATCTACGCATCGGTGCAATAGAGTTGTAATGCTTCATAAATCGTCATATCGCATCTCATATCTACGTTTCATGATAAGATATAACATTCATTGCGAAGTGTCATGTATACCTCGTACTCACTTCAAAATAATGTAAATGCGTCACTTCCTTGTTAGGAAGTAGCGTTTGCAGATGTCTACGTATCGAAGCAATAGAGTTCTAATGCTTCTTAAATCGCCATATTACATCTCATATCAATGTTTCATGATAAGATATAATATTCATTGTGGAGTGTTATGTATACCTCGTATTCACTTCAAAATAATGTAAATGCGACACTTCCTTGCTAGGAAATAGCGTTTGCAGATGTCTACGTATCGAAGCAATAGAATTCTAATGCTTCTTAAATCGCCATATCGCATCTCATTCCTATGTTTCATGATAAGATATAATATTCATTGCGAAGTGCCAAGTATACCTCGCATACAACTCAATTGAATGTACATGCGACACTTCCTTGCTAGGAAATAGCGTCTGCAGATGTTTATGTATCGAAGCAATAGAGCTCTAATGCTTCTTAAAACGGGATATCGCATCTCATTCCTATGTTTCATGATAAGATATAATATTCATTGCGAAGTGTAATGTATACCTCGCATACACTTGAAATAAATGTAGATGCGACACTTCCTTCCAAGGAACTAGAGTTTGCAGATGTCTACGTATCGAAGCAATAGAGTTGTAATGCTCCTTTGAACGCGATATAGCCTGCCATTGCCATGTTTGATGATAAGATATAATACTCATTACGAAGTGTCTTGTATACCTCGCATACACTTCAAATGAATGTAAATGCGACATTTCTTTCCTAGGAAATAGCGTTTGCAGATGTCTACGTATCGAAGCAATAGAGTCCTATTGCTTCTTATATCGTCATACAGCTTCTCATATCTACGTTCCTCGATAAGATATAATATTCACTGGGAAGTGTCATGTATACCTCGCATACACTTCAAGTGAATGTAAATGCGACAGTTCCTTGCTAGGAAATAGTGTTTGCAGATGTTTATGTATCGAAGCAATAGAGCTCTAATGCCACTTAAAACGGGATATCGCATCTCATTCCTATGTTTCATGATAAGATATAATATTCATTGCGAAGTGTCATGTATACCTCGCATACACCTGTAATAAATGTAGATGCGACACTTCCTTCCAAGGAACTAGAGTTTGCAGATGTCTGCGTATCGAAGCAATAGAGTTGTAATGCTCCTTTGAACGCGATATAGTCTGCCATTGCCATGTTTGATGATAAGATATAATACTCATTGCGAAGTGTCTTGTATACCTCGGACACACATAAATGAATGTAACTGCGACTCTCCGTTGCTATTAAATAGCGTTTGCAGATGGCTTAGTATCGCAGCAATAGTGTTCTAATGCTTCTTAAAACGAGATGTCGCATCTCATTTCTATGTTTCATGATTTGAGACAATATTCATTGCGAAGTGTTATGTATTCCTCGCCTACACTTCAAATGATTGCAAATGCGAAACTTCCATTCTAGGAAATTACGCTTCGAGATGTCTACGTATCGAAACAATAGAGTTCTAACGCTTCTTAAGTCGCGATATCGCATCTCATTTCTATGTTTCATAATAAGATATAATATTCATTGTGCAGTGTTATGTATACCTCGTATTCATCACAACAGAATGTAAATGCGAGACTTCCTTGCTGGGAAATAGCGTTTGCAGATGTCTACGTATCGAAGCAATAGTGTTCTAATGCTTCTTAAGTCGTCATATCGCATCTCATTTCTATGTTTCATGATAAGATATAACATTCATTGTGCAATGTTATGTATACTTCGTATTCACTTGAAAAGAATGTAAATGCGACACTTCCTTGCTAGGAAGTAGCGTTTACAGATATCTACGCATCGGTGCAATAGAGTTGTAATGCTTCATAAATCGTCATATCTCATCTCATATCTACGTTTCATGATAAGATATAATATTCATTGCGAAGTGTCATGTATACCTCGTACTCACTTCAAAATAATGTACATGCGTCACTTCCTTGTTAGGAAGTAGCGTTTGCAGATGTCTACGTTTCGTGGCATTAGAGTTCTAATGCTTCTCAAAACGCGATATCGCTTCTCATTTCTATGTTTCATGATAATATATAATATTCATTGCGAAATGTCATGTATACCTCGCATACACTTAAAATGAATGAAAATGCGACACTTCCATCCTTGGAAATAGAGTTTGCAGATGTCTACATATCGAAGCAATAGATTTCTAAAGCTTGCTAATTCGGGATATCGCATCTCATATCTATGTTTCATGATAATTTATAATATTCATTGCTAAGTGTCATGTATACCGCGCATACACTTCAAATTAATGTGAATGCGACCGTTCCTTGCTAGGAAATAGCGTTTGGAGATATCTACGTATCGATGAAGTAGAGTTCTAAAGCTTCTTATATCGCGATGACCTCATCTCATTTCTATGTTTCATGATAAGATATAACATTCATCGTGCAGTGTTATGAATACCTCGTATTCACTTCAAAAGAATGTAAATGCGACACTTCCTTGCTTGGAAATAGCGTTTGCAGATGTCTACGTATCGAAAAAATAGAGTTCTAATGCTTCTTAAATCGCGATATCGCATCTCATTGCTATGTTTCATGATAATATATAATATTCATTGCGAAGTGTCATGTATACCTCGTATTCACTTCAAAAGAATGTAAATGCGACATTCCCTTGCTTGGAAATAGCGTTTGCAGATATCTACGTATCGTAGCAATAGAATTCTAATGCATCCTAAATCGTCATATCGCATCTCATTTCTATGTTTCATGATAATTTATAATATTCATTGCTAAGTGTCATGTATACCTCTCGCATACACTTCAAATGAATGTGAATGCGACAGTTCCTTGGTAGGAAATAGCGTTTGGAGATATCTACGTATCGAAGCAATAGATTTCTAATGCTTCTTATATCGCGATATCGCATCTCATTTCTATGTTTCATGATAAGATATAATATTCATTGTGCAGTGCTATGAATACCTCGTATTGACTTCAAAAGAATGTAAATGCGACACTTCCTTGCTTCGAAATAGCGTTTGCAGATGTCAACGTATCGAAAAAATAGAGTTCTAATGCTTCTTAAATCGCGATATCGCATCTCATTTCTATGTTTCATGATAAGATATAATATTCATTGTGCAGTGTTATGTATATCCCGTCTATACTTCAAATTGAATGTAATTGCGACACTTCTTTGCTTGGAAATAGCGTTTGTAGATTTCTACGTATCGAAGCAATAGATTTCTAATGCTTCTTAAATCGTCATATCGTATCTCATTTCTATGTTTCATGATAAGATATAATATTCATTGTGCAGTGTCATGTATATTTCGTATTCACTTCAAAAGAATGTAATCGCGACACTTCCTTGCCAGAAAGTAGCGTTTGCAGATGTCTACGTATCGTAGCATTAGAGTTCTAATGCTTCTCAAAACGCGATATCGCTACTCATTGCTATGTTTCATGATAATATATAATATTCATTGTGGAGTGTTATGTATACCTCGTATTCACTTCACAAGAATGTAAATGCGACGCTCCCTTGCTTGGAAATAGCGTTTGCAGATATCTACGTATCGTAGCAATAGAATTCTAATGCTTCTTAAATCGCGATATTGCATCTCATTTCTATGTTTCATGATACGATATAATATTCATTACGAAGTGTCATGTGTACCCCGTATTCACATCAAAAGAGTGTAAATGCGACACTTCCTTGCTAGGAAATAACGTTTACAGATGTCTACGTATCGAGGCAGTATAGTTCTAATGCTTCATAAAAAGCGATATCGCATCCCATTTCTATGTTTCATGTTAAGATATAATATACATTGCGAAGTGTCACTTATACCTCGCATACATTTCAAATGAATGTAAATACGACACTTCCTTGCTAGGAAGTTGCTTCTGCAGATGTTTATGTATCGAAGCAATATAGCTCTAATGCTTCTTAAAACGGGATATCGCATCTCATTCTTATGTTTCATGATAAGATATAATATTCATTGCGAAGTGTCATGTATACCTCGCTTACACTTCAAAAAAATGTGAAGGCCACACATCCTTGCTAGGGAATAGTGTTCTCTGATGTCTACGTACCCAAGCAATAGGGTTCCACTGCTTCTTATAACGCGATGTCGCATCTCATTTCTGGGTTTCAAGATAAGCTATAATATTTATTGGGAAGTGTTATGTATACCTCGACTACACATCTAAACATTGCAAACGCCACGCTTCCTTGCTAGGAAATAGCGTTTCCTGATGTCTACGTATCGAAGCAATGGAGTTCTAATGCTTCCTAGAACGCGATATCGCATCTCATGTATGTTTCATGATAAGATATAATATTCATTGCGATGTGCTATGTATACCCCGTCTACACTTCAAAAGAATGCAAATGCCATACTTCTTGGCTAG
>NW_027490863.1:0-39445 GCF_050948175.1 Xylocopa sonorina | reverse complement strand
GGTACAATATTCATTGCGAAGTGTCAGGTATACCTCGTATTCCCTCCAAACGAATTTAAATGCGACACTTCCTTGCTAGGAAATGGCGTATTCAGATGTCTACGTATCGTAGCAATAGAGTTCTAATGCTACTTATATCGCGATATCGCATCTCATTCATATGTTTCGTAATAAGATATAATATTCATCGCGAAGTGTCAGGTATACCTCGTAATCACTTCAAAAGAATGTAAATGCGACACTTCCATGCTAGGAAATAGCGTCTGCAGATGTCTACGCCTCGAGGCAATAGAGTTATAATGCTTCTTAAAACGCGATATCCCATCTCAATTCTATGTTTCATTATAAGATATAATATTCATTGCGAAGTGTCATGTATACCTCGTATTCACATCAAAAGAATGTAAATGCGACTATTCCTTGCTAGGGCATAGCGTTTGCAGATGCCTACGTATCACAGCAATAGAGTTCTAATGCTCCTTAGATCGCGATATCGCATCACATTTCTATGTTTCGTCATATGTTATAATATTCATTCCGGTAGTGTCATGTAAACCTCGAATTCACTTCAAAAGAATGTAAATGAGACTATTGGTTGCTAGGAAATAGCGATTGCAGATGTCTACGTATCGTAGCAATAGAGTTCTAATGCTTCTCAAAACGCGATATCGCATCTCATTTCTAAGTTTCCTGATAAGATATAATATTCATTGCGGATTGTCATGTACACCTCGTATTCACTTCAAAAGAATGTAAATGCGACACTTCCATGCTAGGAAATAGCGTCTGCAGATGTCTACGCGTCGAGGCAATATTGTTCTAATGCTACTTAAAACGCGATATCGCATCTCACTTCTATGTTACGTGATAAGATACAATGTTTATTGCGAAGTGTCATGTATACCTCGTATTCACTTCAAAAGAATGTAAATGCGAATCTTCCTTGCTAGGAAATAGCGTTTGCAGATGACTACGTATCGTAGCAATAGAGTTCTAATGCTTCTCAGAACGCGATATCGCATCTCATTTCTATGCTTCATGATAAGATATAATATTCATAGCGAAGTGTCATGTATACCTCGCATTCACTCCAAACGAATGTAAATGCGACACTTACTTGCTAGGAAATAGCGTTTGCAGATGCCTACGTATCGTAGCAATAGAGTTCTAATGCTTCTTAAATCGCAATATCGCATCTCATTTATATGTTTCGTGATAAGATGTAATATTCATTGCGAAGTGTTACGTATACCTCGTATTCACATCAAAAGAATGTAAATCCGACTATTCCTTGCTAGGAAATAGCGTTTGCAGATGCCAACGTATCGTAGCAATAGAGTTCTAATGCTTCTTAGATCGCAATATCGCATCTCATATCTATGATTCGTGATAAGTTAGAATATTCATTCCGAAGTGTCATGTATACCTCGTATTCACATCAAAAGAATGTAAATGCGACTATTCCTTGCTAGGGCATAGCGTTTGCAGATGCCTACGTATCGTAGCAATAGAGTTCTAATGCTTCTTAGATCGCGATATCGCATCTCATTTCTATGTTTCGTGATAAGTTATAATATTCATTCCGAAGTGTCATGTAAACCTCGAATTCACTTCAAAAGAATGTAAATGCGACTATTGGTTGCTAGGAAAATAGCGATTGCAGATGTCTACGTATCGGAGCAATGGAGTTCTAATGCTTATCAAAACGAGATATCGCATCTCATTTCTATGTTTCATGATATGATCTATTATTCATTGCGAAGTGTCACTTATACCTCGTATTCACTTCAAAGGAATGTAAATGCGACACTTCCTTGCTAGGAAATAGCGTTTGCAGATGTCTTCGTATCGTAGAAATAGTGTTCTGACACTTCTTAAAACGCGATATCGCATCTCACTTCTATGTTTCATGATAAGGTATAATATTCATTGCGAAGTGTCACTTATTCCTCGTATTCACTTCAAATGAGTGTAAATGCGACACTTCCTTGCTAGGAAATAGCGTTTGCAGATGTCTACGTATCCAGGCAATAGTGCTCTAATGCTTCTTAGAACGCGATACCGCATCTCACTTCTATGTATGATAAGGTACAATATTCATTGCGAAGTGTCAGGTATACCTCGTATTCCCTCCAAACGAATTCAAATGCGACACTTCCTTGCTAGGAAATGGCGTATTCAGATGTCTACGTATCGTAGCAATAGAGTTCTAATGCTACTTATATCGCGATATCGCATCTCATTTATATGTTTCGTAATAAGATATAATATTCATCGCGAAGTGTCAGGTATACCTCGTAATCACTTCAAAAGAATGTAAATGCGACACTTCCATGCTAGGAAATAGCGTCTGCAGATGTCTACGCCTCGAGGCAATAGAGTTATAATGCTTCTTAAAACGCGATATCCCATCTCAATTCTATGTTTCATTATAAGATATAATATTCATTGCGAAGTGTCACTTATTCCTCGTATTCACTTCAAATGAGTGTAAATGCGACACTTCCTTGCTAGGAAATAGCGTTTGCAGATGTCTACGTATCCAGGCAATAGTGCTCTAATGCTTCTTAGAACGCGACATCGCATCTCACTTCTATGTATGATAAGGTACAATATTCATTGCGAAGTGTCAGGTATACCTCGTATTCCCTCCAAACGAATTTAAATGCGACACTTCCTTGCTAGGAAATGGCGTATTCAGATGTCTACGTATCGTAGCAATAGAGTTCTAATGCTACTTATATCGCGATATCGCATCTCATTTATATGTTTCGTAATAAGATATAATATTCATCGCGAAGTGTCAGGTATACCTCGTAATCACTTCAAAAGAATGTAAATGCGACACTTCCATGCTAGGAAATAGCGTCTGCAGATGTCTACGCCTCGAGGCAATAGAGTTATAATGCTTCTTAAAACGCGATATCCCATCTCAATTCTATGTTTCATTATAAGATATAATATTCATTGCGAAGTGTCATGTATACCTCGTATTCACATCAAAAGAATGTAAATGCGACTATTCCTTGCTAGGGCATAGCGTTTGCAGATGCCTACGTATCACAGCAATAGAGTTCTAATGCTCCTTAGATCGCGATATCGCATCACATTTCTATGTTTCGTCATATGTTATAATATTCATTCCGTAGTGTCATGTAAACCTCGAATTCACTTCAAAAGAATGTAAATGAGACTATTGGTTGCTAGGAAATAGCGATTGCAGATGTCTACGTATCGTAGCAATAGAGTTCTAATGCTTCTCAAAACGCGATATCGCATCTCATTTCTAAGTTTCCTGATAAGATATAATATTCATTGCGGATTGTCATGTACACCTCGTATTCACTTCAAAAGAATGTAAATGCGACACTTCCATGCTAGGAAATAGCGTCTGCAGATGTCTACGCGTCGAGGCAATATTGTTCTAATGCTTCTTAAAACGCGATATCGCATCTCACTTCTATGTTACGTGATAAGATACAATGTTTATTGCGAAGTGTCATGTATACCTCGTATTCACTTCAAAAGAATGTAAATGCGAATATTCCTTGCTAGGAAATAGCGTTTGCAGATGACTACGTATCGTAGCAATAGAGTTCTAATGCTTCTCAAAACGCGATATCGCATCTCATTTCTATGCTTCATGATAAGATATAATATTCATAGCGAAGTGTCATGTATACCTCGTATTCACTCCAAACGAATGTAAATGCGACACTTACTTGCTAGGAAATAGCGTTTGCAGATGCCTACGTATCGTAGCAATAGAGTTCTAATGCTTCTTAGATCGCAATATCGCATCTCATTTATATGTTTCGTGATAAGATGTAATATTCATTGCGAAGTGTTACGTATACCTCGTATTCACATCAAAAGAATGTAAATCCGACTATTCCTTGCTAGGAAATAGCGTTTGCAGATGCCAACGTATCGTAGCAATAGAGTTCTAATGCTTCTTAGATCGCAATATCGCATCTCATATCTATGATTCGTGATAAGTTAGAATATTCATTCCGAAGTGTCATGTATACCTCGTATTCACATCAAAAGAATGTAAATGCGACTATTCCTTGCTAGGGCATAGCGTTTGCAGATGCCTACGTATCGTAGCAATAGAGTTCTAATGCTTCTTAGATCGCGATATCGCATCTCATTTCTATGTTTCGTGATAAGTTTATAATATTCATTCCGAAGTGTCATGTAAACCTCGAATTCACTTCAAAAGAATGTAAATGCGACTATTGGTTGCTAGGAAATAGCGATTGCAGATGTCTACGTATCGGAGCAATGGAGTTCTAATGCTTATCAAAACGAGATATCGCATCTCATTTCTATGTTTCATGATAAGATCTATTATTCATTGCGAAGTGTCACTTATACCTCGTATTCACTTCAAAGGAATGTAAATGCGACACTTCCTTGCTAGGAAATAGCGTTTGCAGATGTCTTCGTATCGTAGAAATAGTGTTCTGACACTTCTTAAAACGCGATATCGCATCTCACTTCTATGTTTCATGATAAGGTATAATATTCATTGCGATGTGTCACTTATTCCTCGTATTCACTTCAAATGAGTGTAAATGCGACACTTCCTTGCTAGGAAATAGCGTTTGCAGATGTCTACGTATCCAGGCAATAGTGCTCTAATGCTTCTTAGAACGCGATATCGCATCTCACTTCTATGTATGATAAGGTACAATATTCATTGCGAAGTGTCAGGTATACCTCGTATTCCCTCCAAACGAATTTAAATGCGACGCTTCCTTGCTAGGAAATGGCGTATTCAGATGTCTACGTATCGTAGCAATAGAGTTCTAATGCTACTTATATCGCGATATCGCATCTCATTTATATGTCTCGTAATAAGATATAATATTCATCGCGAAGTGTCAGGTATTCCTCGTAATCACTTCAAAAGAATGTAAATGCGACACTTCCATGCTAGGAAATAGCGTCTGCAGATGTCTACGCCTCGAGGCAATAGAGTTATAATGCTTCTTAAAACGCGATATCCCATCTCAACTCTATGTTTCATTATAAGATATAATATTCATTGCGAAGTGTCATGAATACCTCGTATTCACATCAAAAGAATGTAAATGCGACTATTCCTTGCTAGGGCATAGCGTTTGCAGATGCCTACGTATCACAGCAATAGAGTTCTAATGCTCCTTAGATCGCGATATCGCATCACATTTCTATGTTTCGTCATATGTTATAATATTCATTCCGTAGGTGTCATGTAAACCTCGAATTCACTTCAAAAGAATGTAAATGAGACTATTAGTTGCTAGGAAATAGCGATTGCAGATGTCTACGTATCGTAGCAATAGAGTTCTAATGCTTCTCAAAACGCGATATCGCATCTCATTTCTAAGTTTCCTGATGATATAATATTCATTGCGGATTGTCATGTACACCTCGTATTCACTTCAAAAGAATGTAAATGCGACACTTCCATGCTAGGAAATAGCGTCTGCAGATGTCTACGAGTCGAGGCAATAGAGTTCTAATGCTTCTTAATACGCGATATCGCATCTCACTTCTATGTTTCATGATAAGATATTATATTCATTGCGAAGTGTCATGTATACCTCGTATTCACATCAAAAGAATGTAAATGCGACTATTCCTTGCTAGGAAATGGCGTATTCAGATGTCTACGTATCGTAGCAATAGAGTTCTAATGCTACTTAAGTCGCGATATCGCATCTCATTTATATGTTTCGTGATAAGATATAATATTCATCGCGAAATGTCAGGTATACCTCGTATTCACTTCAAAAGAATGTAAATGCGACACTTCCATGCTAGGAAATAGCGTATGCAGATGTCTACGCGTCGAGGCAATAGAGTTCTAATGCTTCTTAGATCGCGATATCGCATCTCATTTCTATGTTTCGTAATATGTTATAATATTCATTCCGTAGTGTCATGTAAACCACGAATCCACTTCAAAAGAATGATATTGCGACTATTGGTTGCTAGGAAATAGCGATTGCAGATGTCTACGTATCATAGCAATAGTGTTCTAATGCTTCTCAAAACGCGATATCGCATCTCATTTCTAAGTTTCCTGATAAGATATAATATTCATTGCGGATTGTCATGTACACCTCGTACTCCCTCCAAACGAATGTAAATGCGACACTTCCATGCTAGAAAATAGCGTTTGCAGATATCTCCGCATCGAGGAAATAGGGTTCTAATTCTTCTTAAGACGCGATATCACAATCTCACTTTTATGTTACATGATAAGATATAATGTTCATTGCGAAGTGTCATGTATACCCTCGTATTTACTTCAAAACAATGTAAATGCGACGTTTCCACCCTAGGAAATAGCGTTCGCAGATGTCTACGTATCGTAGCCATAGAGTTCCAATGCTACTTAAATCGCGATATCGCATCTCATGTATATGTTTCGCGATAAGATGTAATATTCAATGCGAAGTGTCATGTAGACCTCGTATTCACTTCAAAAGAATGTAAATGCGACACTTTCTTGCTAGGAAATGGCGTATTCAGATGTCTACGTATCGTAGCAATAGAGTTCTAATGCTACTTAAGTCGCGATATCGCATCTCCATTATATGTTTCGTGATAAGATGTAATATTCATAGCGAAGTGTCATGTATACCTCGCATTCCCTCCAAACGAATGTAAATGCGACACTTCCTTGCTAGGAAATGGCGTATTCAGATGCCTACGTATCGTAGCAATAGAGTTCTAATGCTACTTAAATCGCGATATCGCATCTCACTTATATGTTTCGTGATAAGATATAATATTCATTGCGAAGTGTCATGAATACCTCGTCTTCACTTCAAAAGAATGTAAATGCGACACTTCCATGCTAGGAAATAGCGTCTGCAGATGTCTATGCGTCGAGGAAATAGAGTTTTAATGCTTCTTAAAACGCGATATCCCATCTCAATTCTATGTTTCATTATAAGATGTAATATTCATTGCGAAGTGTCGTGTATACCTCGTATTCACATCAAAAGAATGTAAATGCGACACTTCCTTGTTAGGAATTAGCGTTTGAAGATTTCTCCGTATCGAAGCAATAGTGTTCTAATGCTTCTCAAAGCGCGATGTCGCATCTCATTTCTGTGTTTCATGATTACATATAATATTCATTGTGCAATGTTATGTATACCTCGTATTCGCATCAGAAGAATGTAAATGTGACACTTCCTTCCTAGGAAATAGCGTTTGTACGTGTATACTTATCATAGCTATAGAGTTCTAACGCTTGTTAAATCGCGATATCGCATCTCACTTCTATGTTTCATGATAAGATATAATATTCATTGCGAAGTGTCACTTATACCTCGTATTCACTTCAAAGGAATGTAAATGCGACACTTCCTTGCTAGGAAATAGCGTTTGCAGATGTCTTCGTATCGTAGAAATAGAGTTCTAATGCTTCTTAAAACGCGATATCGCATCTCACTACTGTGTTTCATGATAAGATATAATATTCATTGCGAAGTGTCATGTATACCCCGTATTCACATCAAAAGAATGCAAATGCGACTATTCCTTGCTAGGGCATAGCGTTTGCAGATGCCTACGTATCGTAGCAATAGAGTTCTAACGCTTCTTAGATCGCGATATCGCATCTCATTTCTATGTTTCGTGATAAGTTATAATATTCATTCCGAAGTGTTATGTAAACCTCGAATTCACTTCAAAAGAATGTAAATGCGACTATTGGTTGCTAGGAAATAGCGATTGCAGATGTCTACGTATCGGAGCAATGGAGTTCTAATGCTTCTCAAAACGAGATATCGCATGTCATTTCTATGCTTCATGATAAGATATAATATTCATTGCGAAGTGTCATGTATACCTCGTATTCCCTCCAAACGAATGTAAATGCGACACTTCCTTGCTAGGAAATGGCGTATTCAGTTGTCTACGTATCGTAGCAATAGAGTTCTAATGCTTCTTAAAACGCGATATCGCATCTCACTACTGTGTTTCATGATAAGATATAATATTCATTGCGAAGTGTCATGTATACCTCGTATTCACTTCAAAAGAATGTAAATGCGACACTTTCTTGCTAGGCAATAGCGTATTCAGATGTCTACGTTTCGTAGCAATAGAGTTCTAATGCTTCTTAGATCGCGATATCGCATCTCATTTCTATGTTTCCTGATAAGATATAATATTCATTGCGAAGTGTCATGTACACCTCGTATTCACTTCAAAAGAATGTAAATGCGACACTTCCATGCTAGGAAATAGCGTCTGCAGCTGTCTGCGCGTCGAGGCAATAGAGTTCTAATGCTTCTTAAAACGCGAAATCGCATCTCACTTCTATGTTTCATGATAAGATATAATATTCATGGCGAAGTGTCATGTATACCTCGTATTCCCTCCAAACGAATGTAAATGCGACACTTCCTTGCTAGGAAATGGCGTATTCAGATGCCTACGTATCGTAGCAATAAATTTCTAATGCTACTTAAATCGCAATATCGCATCTCATTTATATGTTTCTGAAAAGATATCATATTCATTGCGAAGTATCAGGTATACCTTGTATTCACTTCAAAAGAATGTAAATGCGACGTTTCCATCCTAGGAGATAGCGTTTGCAGATGTCTACGTATAGTAGCAAAAGAGTCCTAATGCTTCTTAAAACGAGTTGTCGCATTTCACTTCTATGTTTGGTGATAAGATATAATATTCATTGCGAAGTGTTATGTATACATCGTATTCACTCTAAACGAATGTAAATGTGACCCTTCCATGCTAGGGAATAGCCTTTGCAGATGTCTACGTATCGTAGCAATAGAGTTCTAATGCTTCTTAGAACGCGACATCGCATCTCACTTTTATGTTTCATGATAAGATATAATATTCATGGCGAAGTGTCATGTATACCTCGTATTCACTTCAAAAGAATGTAAATGCGACTACTGCCTGCTAGGAAATAGCGTTTGCAGATGTCTACGTATCGTAGCAATAGATTTCTAATGCTACTTAAATCGCGATATCGCATCTCATTTCTATGTTTCGTGATAAGATATAATATTCATTGCGAAGTGTCATGTACACCTCGTATTCTCTTCAAAAGAATGTAAATGCGACACTTCCATGCTAGGAAATAGCGTCTGTAGATGTCTTCGCGTCGAGGCAATAGAATTCTAATGCTTCTTAGAACGCGACATCGCATCTCACTTTTATGTTTCATGATAAGATATAATATTCATTGCGAAATGTCATGTATACCTCGTATTCACTCCAAACGAATGTAAATGCGACACTTTCTTGCTAGGCAATAGTGTATTCAGATGTCTACGTTTCGTAGCAATAGAGTTCTAATGCTTCTTAGATCGCGATATCGCATCTCATTTCTATGTTTCCTGATAAGATATAATATTCATTGCGAAGTGTCATGTACACCTCGTATTCACTTCAAAAGAATGTAAATGCGACACTTCCATGCTAGGAAATAGCGTCTGCAGCTGTCTACGCGTCGAGGCAATAGAGTTCTAATGCTTCTTAAAAACGCGAAATCGCATCTAACTTCTATGTTTCATGATAAGATATAATATTCATGGCGAAGTGTCATGTATACCTCGTATTCCCTCCAAACGAATGTAAATGCGACACTTCCTTGCTAGGAAATGGCGTATTCAGATGCCTACGTATCGTAGCAATAAATTTCTAATGCTACTTAAATCGCAATATCGCATCTCATTTATATGTTTCTTGAAAAGATATAATATTCATTGCGAAGTGTCAGGTATACCTTGTATTCACTTCAAAAGAATGTAAATGCGACGTTTCCATCCTAGGAGATAGCGTTTGCAGATGTCTACGTATAGTAGCAAAAGAGTCCTAATGCTTCTTAAAACGAGTTGTCGCATTTCACTTCTATGTTTGGTGATAAGATATAATATTCATTGCGAGGTGTTATGTATACATCGTATTCACTCTAAACGAATGTAAATGTGACCCTTCCATGCTAGGGAATAGCCTTTGCAGATGTCTACGTATCGTAGCAATAGAGTTCTAATGCTTCTTAGAACGCGATATCGCATCTCACTTCTATGTTTCATGATAAGATATAATATTCATTGCGAAGTGTCATGTATACCTCGATTTCACTTCACAACAATGTAAATGCGACACTTCCTTGCTAGGAAATATTGTTTTCAGCTGTCTACGTTTCACAGCAATAGAGTACTAATGCCTCTTAAAACGAGATGTCGTATTTCATTTCTATGTTTCGTAATAAGATATAATATTCATTGTGTAGTGTTATGTATACCTCGTATTCACTTCAGCGGAATGTAAATGCGACACTTCCATGCTAGGAAATAGCGTTTGCAGATGTCTACGTATCGTAGCTACAGAGTTCTAATGTTTCTTAAAACGAGATGTCGCATCTCACTTCTATGTTTCGAGATAAGATATAATATTCATTGCGAAGTGTCATGTATACCTCGTATTCACTTCAAATGAATGTAAATGCGAAACTTCCATGCTAGCAAATAGCGTTTGCAGATGTCTGCGTGCCGTAGCAATGGAGTTCTAATGCTTCTTAAAACGCGATATCACATCTCACTTCTATGTTTCGAGATAAGATATAATATTCATTGTGGTGTGTTATGTATACCTCGTATTCACTTCAAAAGAATGTAAATGCGACACTTCCGTGCTAGGAAATAGCCTTTGCAGATGTCTACGTATCGTAGCAATAGAGTTGTAATGCTACTTAAAACGAGATGTCGCATTTCATTTCTATGTTTCGTGATAAGATATAATATTCATTGTGGAGTGTCATGTATACCTGGTATTCACTTCAAAAGAATGTAAATGCGACACTTCCTTGCTAGGAAATAGCGTTTCCAGATGACCACGTATCGTGAGAATGGAGCTCTAATACTTCTTAAAACGAGATATCGCATCGTATTTCTATGTTTCATGATAAGATATAATATCCATTGCGAAGTGTCAAGCATACCTCGTATTCACTTCAGTGGAATGTAAATGCGACACTTCCATGCTAGGAAATAGGGTTTGCAGATGTCTACGTATCGTAGTAAGAGAGTTCTAATGCTTCTTAAAACGAGATGTCGCATTTCATTTCTATGTTTCGTGATAGGATATAATATTCATTGTGGAGTGTTATGTATACCTCGTATTCACTTCAAAAGAATGTAAATGCGACACTTTCTTGCTAGGAAATATTGTTTGCAGATGTCTACGTTTCGTAAAATAGAGTTCTAATGCTTCTTAAAAGGCGATATCGCATCTCACTTCTATGTTTCATGATAAGATATAATATCCATTGCGAAGTGTCATGTATACCTCGTATTCACTTCAAAAGAATGTAAATGCGACACTTCCATGCTTGGAAATAGCGTTCGCAGATGTCTACGTATCGTAGCAATAGAGTTCTAATGCATCTTAAAACGCGATATCGCATCTCACTTCTATGTTTCATGATAAGATATAATATTCATTGCGATGTGTCATGTATACCTCGTACTCACTTCAAAAGAATGTAAATGCGACACTTCCATGCTAGGAAATAGCCTTTGCCGATGTCTACGTATCGTAGCAATAGAGTTCTAATGCTACTTAAAACGAGATGTCGCATTTCATTTCTATGTTGCGTAATAAGATATAATATTCATTGTGGAGTGTTAAAATACCTCGTATTAACTTCAAAAGAATGTAAATGCGACACTTCTTTGCTAGGAAATATCGTCTGCAGATGTCTACGTATCGAAGCAATAGAATTCTAATGCTTCTTAAATCGTCATATCGCATCTCATTTCTATGTTTCATGATAAGATATAATATTCATTGCGAAGTGTCATGTATACCTCGTATTCCTTTCAAAAGAATGTAAATGCGACACTTCCTTGCTAGGAAGTAGCACTTGCAGATGTCTACGTATCGTAGCATTAGTGTTATAATGCTTCTCAAAACGCGATATCGCTACTCATTTCTATGTTTCATGATAGGATATAGTATTCATTGTGCAGTGTTATGTATACCTCGAATTCACTTCAATAGAATGTAAATGCTACAATTCCTTGCTAGGAAATAGCGTTTGCAGATGTCTACGTATCGAAGCAATAGGTTTCTAAAGCTTGCTAATTCGCGACATCGCATCTCATGTCTATGTTTCATGATAATATATAATATTCATTGCGAAGTGTCATGTATATCTCGTCTATACTTCAAATGGATGTAAATGCGACACTTCCTTGCTAGGATATAGCTGGTACAGACGTCTACGTATCGAAGCAGTAGAGTTCTAATGCTTCTTAAAATGCGGCATCGCATCTCATTTCCATGTTTCGTGATGAGATATAATATTCAATGTGCAGTGTTATGTATTCTTGTCAACATTTCAAAAGAATGTAAATGCGACACTTCCTTGCTAGGAAATAGCTGGTCCAGATGTCGACGTATCGAAACAATAATGCTCTAATGCTTCATAAAATGAGATATACCGCATCTCATTTCTATGTTTCATGATAAGGTATAAAATTCACTGCGAAGTGAGATGTATACCTCGTACTCACTTCAAAAGAATGTAAATGCGACACTTCCTTGCTAGGAAGTAGCGTTTGCAGATGTCTACGTATCGAAGCAAAAGAGCGATATCGCATCTCGTTTCTATGTTTCGTGACAGGATATAATATTCATTGCGAAATGTCACTTATACCTCGCATACACTTCAAATGAATGTAATTGCGACACTTCCTTCCTAGGAAATAGCGTTTGCAGGTGTCTATGTATCATGGCAATAGAGTTCTAACGCCTCTTCAAGCGCGAGATCGCAACTCATTTCTACGTTTCATGATGAGATATAATATTCATTGCGAAGTGTCATGTATACCTCGTATTCACTTCAACAGAATCTAAATGCGACACTTCCGTGTTAGGAATTAGCGTTTGAAGATGTCTCCGTATCGAAGCAATAGTGTTCTAATGCTTCTCAAAACGCAATGTCGCATCTCATTTCTGTGTTTCATGATTACATATAATATTCATTGTGCAGTGTTATGTATAGCTCGTATTCGCATCAGAAGAATGTAAATGTGACACTTCCTTCCTAGGAAATAGCGTTTGTACGTGTCTACGTATCATAGCTATAGAGTTCTAACGCTTGTTAAATCGCGATATCGCATCTCATTTCTATGTTTCATGATAAGATATAATATTCATTGTGCAGTGTTATGTATACCTCGTATTCACATCAAAAGAATGCAAATGCGACACTTCCTTGCTAGGAAATAGCGTCTGCAGATGTCTACGTATCGAAGCAATAGAATTCTAATGCTTCTTAAGTCGTCATATCGCATCTCATTTCTATGTTTCATGATACGATATAATATTCATTGCGAAGTGTCATGTATACCTCGTATTCCCTTCAAAAGAATGTAAATGCGACACTTCCTTGCTAGGAAGTAGCGCTTGCAGATGTCTACGTATCGTAGCATTAGTGTTATAATGCTTCTCAAAACGCGATATTGCTACTCATTTCTATGTTTCATGATAAGATATAGTATTCATTGTGCAGTGTTATGTATACCTCGAATTCACTTCAATAGAATGTAAATGCTACAATTCCTTGCTAGGAAATAGCGTTTGCAGATGTCTACGTATCGAAGCAATAGGTTTCTAAAGCTTGCTAATTCGCGACATCGCATCTCATGTCTATGTTTCATGATAATATATAATATTTATTGCGAAGTGTCATGTATATCTCGTCTATACTTCAAATGGATGTAAATGCGACACTTCCTTGCTAGGATATAGCTGGTCCAGATGTCTACGTATCGAAGCAGTAGAGTTCTAATGCTTCTTAAAATGTGGCATCGCATCTCATTTCGATGTTTCGTGATGAGATATAATATTCAATGTGCAGTGTTATGTATTCTTGTCAACATTTCAAAAGAATGTAAATGCGACACTTCCTTGCTAGGAAATAGCTGGTCCAGATGTCGACGTATCGAAACAATAGTGCTCTAATGCTTCATAAAATGAGATATACCGCATCTCATTTCTATGTTTCATGATAAGGTATAAAATTCACTGCGAAGTGAGATGTATACCTCGTACTCACTTCAAAAGAATGTAAATGCGACACTTCCTTGCTAGGAAGTAGCGTTTGCAGATGTCTACGTATCGAAGCAAAAGAGCGATATCGCATCTCGTTTCTATGTTTCGTGACAGGATATAATATTCATTGCGAAATGTCACTTATACCTCGCATACACTCCAAATGAATGTAATTGCGACACTTCCTTCCTAGGAAATAGCGTTTGCAGGTGTCTATGTATCATGGCAATAGAGTTCTAACGCCTCTTCAAGCGCGAGATCGCAACTCATTTCTACGTTTCATGATAAGATATAATATTCATTGCGAAGTGTCATGTATACCTCGTATTCACTTCAACAGAATCTAAATGCGACACTTCCTTGTTAGGAATTAGCGTTTGAAGATGTCTCCGTATCGAAGCAATAGTGTTCTGATGCTTCTCAAAACGCAATGTCGCATCTCATTTCAGTGTCTCATGATTACATATAATATTCATTGTGCAGTGTTATGTATACCTCGTATTCGCATCAGAAGAATGTAAATGTGACACTTCCTTCCTAGGAAATAGCGTTTGTACGTGTCTACGTATCATAGCTATAGAGTTCTAACGCTTGTTAAATCGCGATATCGCATCTCATTTCTATGTTTCATGATAAGATATAATATTCATTGTGCAGTGTTATGTATACCTCGTATTCACATCAAAAGAATGTAAATGCGACACTTCCTTGCTAGGAAATAGGGTCTGCAGATGTCTACGTATCGAAGCAATAGGTTTCTAAAGCTTGCTAATTCGCGACATCGCATCTCATGTCTATGTTTCATGATAATATATAATATTTATTGCGAAGTGTCATGTATATCTCGTCTATACTTCAAATGGATGTAAATGCGACACTTCCTTGCTAGGATATAGCTGGTCCAGATGTCTACGTATCGAAGCAGTAGAGTTCTAATGCTTCTTAAAATGCGGCATCGCATCTCATTTCGATGTTTCGTGATGAGATATAATATTCAATGTGCAGTGTTATGTATTCTTGTCAACATTTCAAAAGAATGTAAATGCGACACTTCCTTGCTAGGAAATAGCTGGTCCAGATGTCGACGTATCGAAACAATAGTGCTCTAATGCTTCATAAAATGAGATATACCGCATCTCATTTCTATGTTTCATGATAAGGTATAAAATTCACTGCGAAGTGAGATGTATACCTCGTACTCACTTCAAAAGAATGTAAATGCGACACTTCCTTGCTAGGAAGTAGCGTTTGCAGATGTCTACGTATCGAAGCAAAAGAGCGATATCGCATCTCGTTTCTATGTTTCGTGACAGGATATAATATTCATTGCGAAATGTCACTTATACCTCGCATACACTCCAAATGAATGTAATTGCGACACTTCCTTCCTAGGAAATAGCGTTTGCAGGTGTCTATGTATCATGGCAATAGAGTTCTAACGCCTCTTCAAGCGCGAGATCGCAACTCATTTCTACGTTTCATGATAAGATATAATATTCATTGCGAAGTGTCATGTATACCTCGTATTCACTTCAACAGAATCTAAATGCGACACTTCCTTGTTAGGAATTAGCGTTTGAAGATGTCTCCGTATCGAAGCAATAGTGTTCTGATGCTTCTCAAAACGCAATGTCGCATCTCATTTCAGTGTCTCATGATTACATATAATATTCATTGTGCAGTGTTATGTATACCTCGTATTCGCATCAGAAGAATGTAAATGTGACACTTCCTTCCTAGGAAATAGCGTTTGTACGTGTCTACGTATCATAGCTATAGAGTTCTAACGCTTGTTAAATCGCGATATCGCATCTCATTTCTATGTTTCATGATAAGATATAATATTCATTGTGCAGTGTTATGTATACCTCGTATTCACATCAAAAGAATGTAAATGCGACACTTCCTTGCTAGGAAATAGGGTCTGCAGATGTCTACGTATCGAAGCAATAGAATTCTAATGCTTCTTAAATCGTCATATCGCATCTCATTTCTATGTTTCATGATAAGATATAATATTCATTGCGAAGTGTCATGTATACCTCGTATTCCCTTCAAAAGAATGTAAATGCGACACTTCCTTGCTAGGAAGTAGCGCTTGCAGATGTCTACGTATCGTAGCATTAGTGTTATAATGCTTCTCAAAACGCGATATCGCTACTCATTACTATGTTTCATGATAAGATATAGTATTCATTGTGCAGTGTTATGTATACCTCGAATTCACTTCAATAGAATGTAAATGCTACAATTCCTTGCTAGGAAATAGCGTTTGCAGATGTCTACGTATCGAAGCAATAGGTTTCCAAAGCTTGCTAATTCGCGACATCGCATCTCATGTCCATGTTTCATGATAATATATAATATTCATTGCGATGTGTCATGTATATCTCGTCTATACTTCAAATAGATGTAAATGCGACACTTCCTTGCTAGGAAATAGCTGGTCCAGATGTCGACGTATCGAAACAATAGTGTTCTAATGCTTCATAAAATGAGATATACCGCATCTCATTTCTATGTTTCATGATAAGGTATAAAATTCATCGCGAAGTGAGATGTATACCTCGTACTCACTTCAAAAGAATGTAAATGCGACACTTCCTTGCTAGGAAGTAGCGTTTGCAGATGTCTACGTATCGAAGCAAAAGATTTCTAATGCTTCTCAAAACGCGATATCGCATCTCGTTTCACACATACACCTCAAATGAATGTAAATGCGAAGCTTCCTTTCTATAGGAAATAGCGTTTCCAGATATCTTGGAATCGTAGCAATAGATTTCTAATACTTCTAAATCGCGATATCGCATGTCATTTCTCTGTTTCATGATAACATATAATATTCATTGTGGAGTGTTATGTACACCTCGTATACACACCAAAGGAATGTAAATGCGACACTTCCTTACTAGGAAATAGCGACTGCAGATGTCTACGTATCGTAGCAGTAGAGTTCTAATGCTTCTTAAAACGAGATATCGCTTCTCATTTCTATGTTTCATGATAAGATATAATATTCATTGCGATGTGTCACGTATACCTCGCACACAGTTCAAACGAATGTAAATGCAACAATTCCTTGCTAGGAAATAGCGTTTGCAGATGACTACGTATCGAAGCAATAGATTTCTAATGCTTGTTAAAACGAGATATCGCATCTCATTTGTATGTTTCATGATGAGATATAATATTCATTGCGAAGTGTCATGTATACCTCGTATTCACTTCAAGTGAATGTAGACGCGACGTATCCCTGCTAGGAAATAGCGTTTGCACATGTTTACGTATCGAAGCAATAGAGTTCTAATGCTTCTTAAAACGTGATGTCGCATCTTACTTCTACGTTTCATGATAAGATATAATATCCATTGCGAAGTGTCACGTATACCTCGTATTCACTTCAAAAGAAAGTAAATGCGACACTTCCATGCTAGGAAATAGCGTTTGCAGATATCTACGTATCGTAGCAATTGAGTTCTAATGCCTCTAAAAACGCGATATCGCATCTCATTTCTATGTTTCGTGATAAGATATAATATTCATTGCGAAGTGTCATGTATACACGGTATTCACTTCAAAAGAATGTAAATGCGACACTTCCTTGCTAGGAAATAGCGTTTGCACATGTCTACGTATCCAAGCAATAGAGTTCTAATGCTTCTTAAGACGTGATATCGCATCCCATTCCTATGTTTCATGACAAGATATAATATCCATTGCGAAGTGTCATGTATACTCCGTATTCACTTCAAAAGAATGTAAATGCGACACTTCCTTGCTAGGAAATAGCGTTTGCAGGTGTCTCCGTATCGAAGCAATTGAGTTCTATTGCTCCTTAAAACGCGATATCGCATCTCGTTTCTATGTTTTATGATGAGATATAATATCCATTGCGAAGTGTCATGTATACCCCGCATTCACTTCAAAAGAATGTAAATGCGACACTTCCTTGCTAGGAAATGGCGCCTACGGATATCTACGTATCGTGGCAATAGAGTTCTAATGCCTCTTAAAACGGGATAACGCATCTCAGTTCTATGTTTCATGATAAGATATAATATCCATTGCGAAGTGTCATGTATACCCCGCTTCACTTCAAAAGAATGTAAATGCGACACTTCCTTGCTAGGAAGTAGCGTCTCCCGATATCTACGTATCGTAGCAATAGAGCTCTAATGCATCTTAAAACGCGATATCGCATCTCATTTCTATGTTTCGTGATAAGATATAATATTCATTGCGAAGTGTCATGTATACACGGTATTCACTTCAAAAGAATGTAGATGCGACACTTCCTTGCTAGGAAATAGCGTTTGCACATGTCTACGTATCCAAGCAATAGAGTTCTAATGCTTCTTAAGACGTGATATCGCATCTCATTCCTATGTTTCATGACAAGATATAATATCCATTGCGAAGTGTCATGTATACTTCGTATTCACTTCAAAAGAATGTAAATGCGACACTTCCTTGCTAGGAAATAGCGTTTGCAGGTGTCTCCGTATCGAAGCAATTGAGTTCTATTGCTCCTTAAAACGCGATATCGCATCTCATTTCTTTGTTTCATGATAAGATATAATATACATTGTGCAGTGTTATGTATATCTCGTCTATACTTCAAATGAATGTAAATGCGACACTTCCTTGCTAGGAAATAGCAAGTGTCATTCAGCCTCCTGGGATACCAATAATTTTTTCGCCAGGACGTGACAAAATTTCTGGTGGCAGCGGTGGGATATTCGCGTATAACTTATCGGAAATTCTGCTGAATAAGTGTACGAACAGCCATGGCAACGCGCACGCCGACAAAGCGAACGCGGCTTCAGGTACAGAAGGACGCCGCCGCAACCGAATCCAATACTCACCGAACGTTAGATTTTCACGATCCTCTCGCAAACGACGCCGCCGGACCTTCAAACGATAATACGGATAAAGAACAAGCGATCGCTACGTTAAATCGCCAAATAGATTTTATGCGTCGGGAATTGGAATCCTTACGCGCGGCACAATCCGCAAACGCCGACACTATCTCTTTCGGAACTCCGCACCTGCAACCGACACGTAGCTCAGGGTCTGATTCACCAAACTCCCAAACAGATAGGCTTGTTTTTCGCGAAGCAATAGATAGCATCCCTATATTTGATGGCAAAAACTTGCCAATATTACAGTACGTGCGGGCCTGTAAACGGGCAAGGGAGTTGATTTCGCCCGAAGGAGAACCCTCGTTCACCAAACTCATTGTCAATCGTTTACGCGGCCGTGCATATCTGGCCGTAGAGGACGAGCAATGCTCTTCGGTCGGACAACTGACCGATATTCTACGAGCCGCATTCGAAAATACAAAGTCAACCGACCATTACAGGGGCGAACTAACTAATACTTTCATGCGCCCAGGAGAACATATCCTCGATTTCATAGGTAGAATTAAAGACCTACGTAACGCAGCAATCGACTGCGAACGATTCGATTCCGCCGAATTAGTAAATTCACGTTCCGGAATAGACGCGCTTACGCTTAGGTGTTTTTGCGACGGGCTTATCCCGGAAATTCGACATTCCATGAACACGCGATTGTACGAAACATACGCGGACGCGTTCGCTCACGCTAAGGAGTTGTACAGGCGACACGAATTAGACAAAGAGAGACTCTTCTCGTCGCGTCCCCGTACGGAAAATTTTCACTTCGAGCGCCGGCAAGAAACGGTTTGCGCTCGTTGTAATAGTCGCGGTCATGTCACTTGCGACTGCAAGTACGCAAGTCATAGACCGTCAGTCACGTACCCACGGGAAGAAACCCCGAGGTATCCTCGACAGGAACGACCGCTTGTAACGGGACCTCCGCGCGGTCAGTACGCACCGCCCGATCGACGGGATATCGTTTGTAGGTACTGCCGAAACCTGGGACATAGCATAGACGAATGTCGAAAGCGACAATTTAATAATATCGGAAATAACGTTTCGCGCCCGAATCCGGGAAACGCGAACGGCCTCCCGACCCGCCGCGAGACGGTACGCGAGGCCGGCTACGATCGCCGAGTTCTCGCCTTAACGAACGACGAGTCAACCTCGATAATAGAAGAGCAGCAGTAAACATAACGGGTAAAACTAGCGTCACCACGGTTGTCATAAATTCTAACGCGTTAATTGAACCCGTAGTAATGATGATCGACACCGGAGCCGAGATCAACGTGATCAAGGAAAACGCGCTAAAACCTAAAACTCTAATTAACACTGCAGAACGCCTAACTATTACCGGAGTAACTCAGGGTACCGTAGCCACCTTAGGGACGGTTACGTTACCGATATTTTCTCATGATGTTCCGTTTAATGTCGTCAGTTCCGACTTCCCAATTAAAACCGCCGGGATCCTGGGATCCGGGTTTTGTGCAGACGCGGATATATCTTTTAGAAATAAATATATCCTGTGGCACGGGAATAGGATCCTATTTGCACGTCGCGAAGACGTTTTAAATAAAATAATACTTGCTCCGCGGACTAACTCGGGCATACGCGTCGGAATAATTAATTCAGGCGTAGGCGAAGGAATAATCCCCCGAACACAGATCGCGAAGGGAGTATATTTCGGTGATGCTATCGTTAAAGTGCGAAACGGCCATGCGATAGCACGCATAATTAATGCGACCGATACCGAGATCGAGATCGCGGTGCCCAGAATTCATCTGGACCCGCTTCCCGTTCTCGAATCGCTGAAACGAGAACCAGCGTTATATTCGTTATTTACGAATACTTCTAAATCCACTGTTTCTAATACAAATATCAATACTACATCCACTGTTTCTAATACAAAAATGAATACTAAATCCACTGTTTCAAGCATGCCTACTAATTCTACTAATACTAAATCCACTGTTTCCAGCATGCCTACTAATCCAATTAATACTAAATCCACTGTCTCAAGCATGCGTACTAACTCGACTAATTCCAAATCCACTGTATCCACTCTAAAACGAGTATTCCCAAATCCCACTGTATCTTATGCTAACATTGTTTCAAAATCCACTTCAAATTCTACGAATTTCAACGAAAATCTCTTACCATCGTCACGCGATATTCAACACAAAGTTTCCAATCATGATAAATCTTCCAATAACAACCTCAAAATCCACAAAAATTTTTTCAAGTGCCATCGAAGGTACGCAACGTAACTTAAACATCCGCGCGAAAGATACACAAAATAAACCTCTTCTCAAAAGCGATAGCGAACGACACTCGAAACGCGACACTCCGCGCGCCACTCAAAATGTAACGCGACCTCAAAGCCGATTCGACGAAATAGTCGCGTCACTCCGTCTAGATCATCTAAACAGCGAAGAAAGAAATAATAAATACAAACTGATTTCTAACAATCAAGATTTATTCCATCTCCCAGGCGATAAATTAGGATTTACCAATGTAACCGAGCACCGCATTCCAACGATAAACGATCAGCCAATAAACGTGAAACAATACCGCTTCCCGCCGATACACAAGGAAGAAATACAACGTCAAATAGATCAATTATTAGAAAACGAATCGTACGCCGCGTATTTAGATGAACTCAACGATAGAATACGTACTTCACAAGAAATAGCGAAAACAAACTTAGACTGTGCAAAAACACGCCCTAAATTCTATTACGATAAGAAACTTAATGTAAAGGATTTCCAAATCGGACAATGGGTTTATTTGCTCCGCGAACCACTTAGACATAAATTCGATTCTCAATACACAGGCCCATATAAGATCTTGGAGATTCTACCTAACAATAATGTAAAAATGAATGTTAAGGGGAGGCACAATATTGTGCATTCAAATAAATTAAAAAATTGTAAGCGCCTACAAACGATGAATGCACGTATGAGAGTTCGATCGAATGTAGGAGACAGTGAAAAGTGTAAGTCGAAATCAAAAACTGAAATCTTAATGAACAAAGAGTAAAAGAATCGGTGACAGTGACAAACGAACAAAGTGCACCACAGAAGAAAAGTGCAACCAAACAGAGTGCAGCCGTAGCAGCACAACATACGCAGAGAGCACAGCATCCACGAGACGAGAGCCCACAGCATCCACGAGATGATAGACCACAGCATCCACGAGATGAGAGCAACATACACGCCAAGGAGGACCAATCTCCTCCACAGCACACGAAACGAGTAGCATCCCACATCGAGGTCACATCAGTCCAGAGATTTCACCATAGGCGAAATTCTTTTTCTAAGGGGGAAGGTGTGACGTCAGGCGTGCCGCCTGCCACCCTCTCAGCGCACCACAGCAACCACCCTCACGCGCCTGCACCACAGGCAACACCCAGGCGCAACTCGCCGTCTCACTCAGGCCAAGGGCTACGACCATCGACTCGCTCGCACCCGCAGAGGTGCTCGCCGTCTCTCTCACTCCAAGGGACCTACCCTCCGTCTCACTCGCACCCGCAGAGGTTTTCGCCACCTCTCTCGCTCCAAGGGCAACACACTCTGTCCCACTCGCACCGAGGACCATGTGCGCTGTCTCGCTCCCACTCAAGGAGTCACCCACCGTCTCACTCTTACCTGCAGGGAAACTCGTCCTCTCGCTCACTCCAGGGACGTACCAGGAGAATCAACCTCTACGAGATCCGACGACGGGAACCCTCACCGTACAAAGGACTCTACGATTTCACCATCCCAGATCTGCCATGCCCAAAATACTATTTCTAAGATTATTAATTAACATTATATATATACTCCTACATTCTAAGCTCTGTATTCCTAGCTCATAGAATTTACACGACACAACTTTATAACGACACAAACAACACACATTTTACATTTAAGGCGTAATTTCTAATTTCATACTTGTACCTCTATATTCATAAGTTGCGCTAATTAAGTAAGCCGCGACGCGCGAAATCGCGACCGCCTCAGCGGCACGCGCCGCTAGCCCCACCACGCAACGCCGAGACCCCACTCCGGCGTCCACATACTCCCACCTACGTTCGCACGCGACCGAAGCGCTCCGAGAGTCGAAGAGGTCGCAGGCGCATCTTGGGAGACACAGTCAATTACAGACAGTCAATTACAGACAGTCATGACGGACAGTCAGACACAGTCAGTCAGTACCGTCAGTACGGTACAGTTCTATCTCGCCTTCGGGCACATCTAATTCCAAGTCTCTTCCAAGTCGCGCCTTAGGGCCGTCGCGCAGCCTCGATGAGGTTCCTAGTTCTAAAGTCTTTGTTCTAATTCCTAATTCATAGTTAACCTAGTCTTAATACTTAGAAATAATTGTTCTTGTACTCTTTGATTTAGAATATACTTTATTATTTTTCTACCACATCAAGTTCTAGTTCACTCCAACTCCATTTCTAAATTCAATTTTATTTTAATACAAATTCTTCCAAGTTCGTAACAACTTGAGTGTTTACAAACGAACTATTCGCGCCGGGAGGAAGAATTCAATCCATTATCTCGTGCGGAATACGTTGTAAAACGCCAGAATTCTTCGTTCATCGACGGACGGCGACATTCATCGCAGCTTCCACCGTCACAACGCCGATTCCAGCCAGCCGTACGCCGACTCCTCCCCGAGAACGACCTTCGACGATCGCCACATCTGAAAGCAGAAGAGAGAAATCAGCGAAAGGTAAGTAAAATCCCTCATTACACGCGTTCGCGATTGTTTATGGTGCCCGCGTCTTGCCAGAATCGGCGGACCCGGTCATACGCGTTTTATACCGGACCGAATTCGCGACTAAAAGGCTTGTGTCATTCAGCCTCCTGGGATACGAATAATTTGTTCGCCAAGACGTGACAGAAGCAATAGAGTTCTAATGCCTCTTAAACAGAGTTATCGCATCTCTTTTCTATGTTTTATGATAAGATATAATATTCATTGCCAAGTGTCTTGTATACCTCGCATACTCCTCAAATGAATGTAAATGCGACTCTTCTTGCTAGGAAATAGCGTTTGCAGATGTCTACGTATCGTAGCATCAGAGATCTAACGCTTCTCAAAACGCGATATCGCATCTCATTTCTATTCTCATGATAAGATATAATATTAATTGCGAAGTGTCATGTATACCTCGCATGCGCTTCAAGTGAATGTAAATGCGATACTTCCTTGTAGGAAATAGCGTTTGCAGATGTCTACGTATCGAAGCAATAGTGTTCTAATGCTTCTTAAATCGCGATATCGAATCTCATTTCTATCTATCCTGATAAGATATAATATTCATTGTGAGTGTTATGTCTACATCGTACTCGCTTCAAAAGAATGCAAATGCGACACATCCTTCCTAGGAAATAGCGTTGGCAGATGTCTACGTACCCAAGCAATTGAGTTCTAATGCTTCTTAAAACGCGATATCGTATCACATTTTTATGTTTCATGATAAGATATAATATTCATTGCGAAGTGTCATGTATACCTTGCATACACTTCAAATGAATGTAAATGCGACACTTCCTATCTTGGAAATAGCGTTTGCAGATGTCTACGTATTGAAGCAATAGAATTCAAATGCTTCTCAAAACGCGATATCGCATCTGATTTTTATGTTTCATGATAAGATATAATATTCATTGCGAAGTGTCATGTATAGCTCTTATTCACTTCTAAAGAATGTAAATGCGACACTTCCTTGCTAGGAAGTAGCGTTTGCAAATGTCTACGTTTCGAAGGAACAGAGTTCTAACGCTTGTTAAATCGAGATATCGCATCTCATTTCTATGATTCATGATAAGATATAATATTCATTGTGGAGTGTTATGTATACCTCGTATTCACTTCAAAGGAATGTGAATGCGACACTTCCTTGCTAGGAAATAGCGTTTCCAGATATCTACGTATCGCAACAATGGAGTTCTAATGCTTCTTAAATCGCGATATCTCATCTCATTTCAATGTTTCGTAATAAGATGTAATATTCATTGTGTAATGTTATGTATACCTCGTATTCACTTCAAAAGAATGTAAATGCGACATTTCCTTGCTAGGAAATAGCGTCTCCAGATATCTACGTATCGTAGCAATAGAGTACTAATGCTTCTTAAAGCGCGATATCGCGTTCCATTTCAATGTTTCATAATGAGATATAATATCCATTGCGAAGTGTCATGTATACCTCGTATTCACTCCAAACGAATGTAAATGCGACACTTCCTTGCTAGGAAATAGCGTTTGCAGATATCTGCGCATCGAGGCAATAGGGAACCAATGCTTCTTAGAACGCGATATCGCATCTCACTTCTATGTTACATGATAAGATATAATGTTCATTGCGAAGTGTCACGCATACCTGGTATTCACTTCAAAAGAATGTAAATGCGACTATTCCTTGCTAGGAAATAGCGTTTGCAGATGTCTACGTATCGAAGCAATAGAGTTCTAATGCTTCTCAAAACGCGATATCGCATCCCATTTCGATGTTTTATGATAAGATATAACATTCATTGCGAAGTGTCACTTATACCTCGCAAATACTTCAAATGAATGTAAATTCGACACTTCCTTCCTAGGAAATAGCGTTTGCAGATGGCTACGTATCGAAGCAATAGTGTTCTAATGCTCCTTCAAACGGGATATCGCATCTGATTTCTACGTTTCAGGATAATATATAATATTCATTGCGATGTGTCGTGTATACTTCGTATTCACATCAAAAGAATGTAAATGCGGTACTTCCTTGCTAGGAAATAGCGATTCCAGATATCTATGTATCGTAGCAGTAGAGTTCTAATGCTTCTTAAAACGCGATATCACATCTCTCTTCTATGTTTCATGATAAAATATAATATTCATTGCGAAGAGTCATGTATACCTCGTCTTCTCTCCAGACGAATGTAAATGCGACACTTCCTTGCTAGGAAATAGCGTATTCAGATATCTACCTATCGTAGCAAAAGGGTTCTAATGCTACTTAAATCGCGATATCGCATCTCATTTCTATGTTTCGTGATAAGATATAATATTCATTGCGAAGTGTCATGTATACCTCGTATTCACTTCAAAAGAATGTAAATGCGACATTTCCTTGCTAGGAAATAGCGTCTCCAGATATCTACGTATCGTAGCAATAGAGTACTAATGCTTCTTAAAGCGCGATATCGCGTTCCATTTCAATGTTTCATAATAAGATATAATATTCAATGCGAAGTGTCATGTATACCTCGTATTCACTACAAAAGAATGTAAATGCGACACTTCCTTGCTAGGAAATAGCGTTTGCAGATGACTACGTATCGAAGCAATAGATTTCTAATGCTTCTTAAATCGCGATATCGCATTCATTTTTATCTTTCGTGATAAGATATATTATTCATTGCGAAGTGTCATGTATACCTCGTATTCACTTCAAATGAATGCAAATGCGACATTTCCTTGCTAGATAATAGTGTTTCCAGATATCAACGTACTGTAGCTATAGAGTTCTAAAGCTTCTTAAAACAAGATATCGCATCTCATTTCTATGTTTCATGATAAGATATAATATTCAATGCGAAGTGTCATGTATACCTCGTATTCACTTCGAAAGAATGTAAATGCGACACTTCCTTGCTAGGAAATAGCGCTTGCAGATGTCTACCTATCGAAGCAATAGATTTCTAATGCTTCTTAAAACGCGATATCGCATCCCATTTCTATGCTTCATGATAAGATATAATATTCCTTGCGAAGTGTCATGTATACCTCGTATTCTCTTCAGAAGAAAATAAATGCGACACTTCCTTGCTAGGAAATAGCGTTTCAAGGTATCTACGTACCGAAACAATAGAGCTCTAATCCTTCTTAAAACGACATGTCGCATCTCATTTCTATGTTTCATGATAGGATATAGTATTCAATGCGAAGTGTCATGTATACCTCGTATTCACTTCAAAAGAATGTAAATGCGACACTTCCATGCTAGGAAATAGCGTTTGTGGATGTCTACGTATCGAAGCAATAGATTTCTAATGCTTCTCAAAACGCGATATCGCATCCCATTTCTATGCTTCATGATAAGATATAATATTCCTTGCGAAGTGTCATGTATACCTCGTATTCTCTTCAGAAGAAAATAAATGCGACACTTCCTTGCTAGGAAATAGCGTTTCAAGATATCTACGTACCGAAACAATAGAGCTCTAATCCTTCTTAAAACGACATGTCGCATCTCATTTCTATGTTTCATGATAAGATATAATATTCAGTGCGAAGTGTTATGTATACTTCGTATTCACTTCAAAAGGATGTAAGTGCGACACTTCCTTGCTAGGAAATAGCGTTTCCAGACGACTACGTATGGAAATAATAGAGTTCTAATACATCTTAATTCGAGATGTCGCATCGCATTTCTATGTTTCATGATAAGATATAATATTCATTGCGAAGTGTCATGTATACCACGTATTCACATCAACAGAATGTAAATGCGATACATACATGCTAGGAAATATTGTTTGCAGATGTCTACGTATATTAGCAATAAAGTTCTAATGCTTCTCAAAACGCGTTATAGCACCTCATTCCTATGTTTCATGATAAGATATAATATTCATTGCGAAGTGTCATGTGTATCTCGTATTCACTTCAAAAGAATGTAAATGCGACACTTCCATGCTAGCAAGTAGCGTTTGCAGATGTCTACGTATCGTAGCAATAGAGTTCTAATGCTTCTTAAAACGCTATATCGCATCTCACTGCTATGTTTCATGATAAGATATAATATTCATTATGGAGTGATATGTATACCTCGTACACACTTCAAAAGAATGTAAATGCCACCCTTCCATGCTAGGAAATAGCCTTTGCAGATGTCTACGTATCGTAGCTATAGAGTTCTAATGCTTCTCAAAACGCGATATAGGCACCTCATTCCTATGTTTCAATGATAAGATATAATATTAATTGCGAAGCGTCATGTAATACCTCGATTTCACTTCACAAGAATGTAAATGCGACACTTCCTTGCTAGGAAATATTGTTTGCAGATGTCTACGTATCACAGCAATAGAGTAATAGTGCTTCTTAAAACGAGGTGTCGTGTTTCATTTCTATCTTTCGTAATAAGATATAATACTCATTGTGTAATGTTATGTATACCTCGTATTCACTTCAGTGGAATGTAAGTGCCATATGTCCATGCTAGGAAATAGAGTTTGCAGATGTCTACGTATAATAGCAATAGAGTTCTAATGCTTCTCAAAACGCGATATAGCACCTCATTCCTATGTTTCATGATAAGCTACAATATTCATTGCGAAGTGTCATGTATATCTCGTACTCACTTCAAAAGAATGTAAATGCGACACTTCCATGCTAGGAAATAGCGTTTGCAGATGTCTACGTATCGCAGCTATAGAGTTCTTATGCTTCCTAAAACGCGATATCGCATCTCTCTTCTATGTTTCATGATAAGGTATAATATTCATTGCGAAGTGTCATGTATACCTCGTACTCACTTCAAAAGAATGTAAATGCGACCCTTCCATGCTAGGAAATAGCGTTTGCAGATGTCTACGTATCGTAGCAATAGAGTTCTAATGCTTCTTAGAACGCGATAACGCATCTCACTTCTATGTTTCATGATAAGATATAATATTCATTGCGAAGTGTCATGTATACCTCGTATTCACTTCAAAAGAATGTAAATGCGACACTTCCATGCTAGGAAACAGCGTTTGCAGATGTCTACGTATCGTAGAAGTAGAGTTCTAATGCTTCTTAAAACGCGACATCGCATCTCACTGCTATGTTTCATGATAAGATATAATATTCATTATGGAGTGTCATGTATACCTCGTATTCACTTCAAAAGAATGTAAATGCGACACTTCCATGCTAGGAAGTAGCGTTTGCAGATGTCTACGTATCGTAGCAATAGAGTTCTAATGCTTCTTAAAACGCTATATCGCATCTCACTGCTATGTTTCATGATAAGATATAATATTCATTATGGAGTGATATGTATACCTCGTACACACTTCAAAAGAATGTAAATGCCACCCTTCCATGCTAGGAAATAGCCTTTGCAGATGTCTACGTATCGTAGCTATAGAGTTCTAATGCTTCTCAAAACGCGATATAGCACCTCACTCCTATGTTTCATGATAAGATATAATATTCATTGCGAAGCGTCATGTATACCTCGATTTCACTTCACAAGAATGTAAATGCGACACTTCCTTGCTAGGAAATATTGTTTGCAGATGTCTACGTATCACAGCAATAGAGTAATAATGCTTCTTAAAACGAGGTGTCGTATTTCATTTCTATCTTTCGTAATAAGATATAATACTCATTGTGTAATGTTATGTATACCTCGTATTCACTTCAGTGGAATGTAAGTGCCATATGTCCATGCTAGGAAATAGAGTTTGCAGATGTCTACGTATAATAGCAATAGAGTTCTAATGCTTCTCAAAACGCGATATAGCACCTCATTCCTATGTTTCATGATAAGCTATAATATTCATTGCGAAGTGTCATGTATATCTCGTATTCACTTCAAAAGAATGTAAATGCGACACTTCCATGCTAGGAAGTAGCGTTTGCAGATGTCTACGTATCGCAGCAATAGAGTTCTTATGCTTCCTAAAACGCGATATCGCATCTCTCTTCTATGTTTCATGATAAGGTATAATATTCATTGCGAAGTGTCATGTATACCTCGTACTCACTTCAAAAGAATGTAAATGCGACCCTTCCATGCTAGGAAATAGCGTTTGCGGATGTCTACGTATCGCAGCAATAGAGTTCTAATGCTTCCTAAAACGCGATATCGCATCTCTCTTCTATGTTTCATGATAAGGTATAATATTCATTGCGAAGTGTCATGTATACCTCGTATTCACTTCAAATGAATGTAAATGCGACACTTCAATGCTAGGAAATAGCTTTTGCAGATGTCTACGTATCGTAGCAATAGAGTTCTAATGCTTCTTAAAACGCGATATCGCATCTCACTGCTATGTTTCATGATAAGATATAATATTCATTATGGAGTGTTATGTATACCTCGTACACACTTCAAAAGAATGTAAATGCGACCCTTCCATGCTAGGAAATAGCCTTTGCAGATGTCTACGTATCGTAGCTATAGAGTTCTAATGCTTCTCAAAACGCGATATAGCACCTCATTCCTATGTTTCATGATAAGATATAATATTCATTGCGAAGTGTCATGTATACCTCGTATTCACTTCAAAAGAATGTAAATGCGACACTTCCATGCTAGGATACAGCGTTTGCAGATGTCTACGTATCGTAGAAGTAGAGTTCTAATGCTTCTTAAAACGCGACATCGCATCTCACTGCTATGTTTCATGATAAGATATAATATTCATTATGGAGTGTCATGTATACCTCGTATTCACTTCAAAAGAATGTAAATGCGACACTTCCATGCTAGGAAGTAGCGTTTGCAGATGTCTACGTATCGTAGCAATAGAGTTCTAATGCTTCTTAAAACGCTATATCGCATCTCACTGCTATGTTTCATGATAAGATATAATATTCATTATGGAGTGATATGTATACCTCGTACACACTTCAAAAGAATGTAAATGCCACCCTTCCATGCTAGGAAATAGCCTTTGCAGATGTCTACGTATCGTAGCTATAGAGTTCTAATGCTTCTCAAAACGCGATATAGCACCTCACTCCTATGTTTCATGATAAGATATAATATTCATTGCGAAGCGTCATGTATACCTCGATTTCACTTCACAAGAATGTAAATGCGACACTTCCTTGCTAGGAAATATTGTTTGCAGATGTCTACGTATCACAGCAATAGAGTAATAATGCTTCTTAAAACGAGGTGTCGTATTTCATTTCTATCTTTCGTAATAAGATATAATACTCATTGTGTAATGTTATGTATACCTCGTATTCACTTCAGTGGAATGTAAGTGCCATATGTCCATGCTAGGAAATAGAGTTTGCAGATGTCTACGTATAATAGCAATAGAGTTCTAATGCTTCTCAAAACGCGATATAGCACCTCATTCCTATGTTTCATGATAAGCTATAATATTCATTGCGAAGTGTCATGTATATCTCGTATTCACTTCAAAAGAATGTAAATGCGACACTTCCATGCTAGGAAGTAGCGTTTGCAGATGTCTACGTATCGCAGCAATAGAGTTCTTATGCTTCCTAAAACGCGATATCGCATCTCTCTTCTATGTTTCATGATAAGGTATAATATTCATTGCGAAGTGTCATGTATACCTCGTACTCACTTCAAAAGAATGTAAATGCGACCCTTCCATGCTAGGAAATAGCGTTTGCGGATGTCTACGTATCGCAGCAATAGAGTTCTAATGCTTCCTAAAACGCGATATCGCATCTCTCTTCTATGTTTCATGATAAGGTATAATATTCATTGCGAAGTGTCATGTATACCTCGTATTCACTTCAAATGAATGTAAATGCGACACTTCAATGCTAGGAAATAGCTTTTGCAGATGTCTACGTATCGTAGCAATAGAGTTCTAATGCTTCTTAAAACGCGATATCGCATCTCACTGCTATGTTTCATGATAAGATATAATATTCATTATGGAGTGTTATGTATACCTCGTACACACTTCAAAAGAATGTAAATGCGACCCTTCCATGCTAGGAAATAGCCTTTGCAGATGTCTACGTATCGTAGCTATAGAGTTCTAATGCTTCTCAAAACGCGATATAGCACCTCATTCCTATGTTTCATGATAAGATATAATATTCATTGCGAAGTGTCATGTATACCTCGATTTCACTTCACAAGAATGTAAATGCGACACTTCCATGCTAGGAAATAGCGTTTGCAGATGTCTACGTATCGTAGCAATAGAGTTCTAATGCTTCTTAAAACGCGATATCGCATCTCACTGCTATGTTTCATGATAAGGTATAATATACATTATGGAGTGTCATGTATACATCGTATTCACTTCAAAAGAATGTAAATGCGACCCTTCCATTCTAGGAAATAGCGTTTGCAGATGTCTACGTATCGTAGCAATAGAGTTCTAATGCTTCTTAAAACGCGATAAAGCATCCCACTTCTATGTTTCATGATAAGATATAATATTCAGTGCGAAGTGTCATGTATACCTCGATTTCACTTCACAAGAATGTAAATGCGACACTTCCTTGCTAGGAAATATTGCTTGCAGATGTCTACGTATCACAGCAATAGAGTACTAATGCTTCTTAAAACGAGATGTCGTATTTCATTTCCATGTTTCGTTATAAGATATAATACTCATTGTTTAATGTCATGTATACCTCGTATTCACTTCAGTGGAATGTAAGTGCCACATGTCCATGCTGGGAAATAGAGTTTGCAGATGTCTACGTATATTAGCAATAGAGTTCTAATGCTTCTCAAAACGCGATTTAGCACCTCATTCCTATGTTTCATGATAAGATATAATATTCATTTCGATGTGTCATGTATATCTCGTATTCACTTCAAGAGAATGTAAATGCGGCACTTCCATGCTAGGAAATAGCGTTTGCAGATGTCTACGTATCGCAGCAATAGGGTTTTAATGCTTACTAAAACGCGATATCGCATTTCTCTTCTATGTTTCATGATAAGGTACAATATTCATTGCGAAGTGTCATCTACACCTCGTATTCACTTCAAAAGAATGTAAATGCGACACTTCCATGCTAGGAAATAGTGTTTGCCGATGTCTACGTATCGTAGCAATAGGGTTCTAATGCTTCTTAGAACGCGATATCGCATCTCACTTCTATGTTTCATGATAAGATATAATATTAATTGCGAATTGTCATGTATACCTCGTATTCACTTCAAAAGAATGTAAATAAGACACTTCCATGCTAGCAAATAGCGTTTGCAGATGTCTACGTATCGTAGCAATAGAGTTCTAATGCTTCTTAGAACGCGATATCGCATCTCACTTCTATGTTTCATGATAAGATATAATATTCATTGCGAAGTGTCATGTATACCTCGTATTCACTTCAAAAGAATGTAAATATGACACTTCCATGCTAGGAAATATCGTTTGCAGATGTCTACGTATCGTAGCAATATAGTTCTAATGCATCTTAAAACGAGATGCCGCATTTCATTTCTATGTTTCGTGATAAGATATAATATTCATTGTGGAGTGTTATGTATACCTCGTATTCACTTCAGTGGAATGTAAGTGGAATGTAAGTGTAATGCTAGGAAATAGAGTTTGCAGATGTCTATGCATATTAGCAATAGAGTTCTAATGCTTTTCAAAACGCGATATAGCACCTCATTCCTATGTTTCATGATAAGATATAATATTCATTGCGACGTGTCATGCATATGTCGTATTCACTTCAAAAGAATGTAAATGCGACCCTTCCATGCTAGGAAATAGCCTTTGCAGATGTCTACGTATCGTAGCTATAGAGTTCTAATGCTTCTCAAAACGCGATATAGCACCTCATTCCCATGTTTCATGATAAGATATAATATTCATTGCGAAGCGTCATGTATACCTCGATTTCACTTCACAAGAATGTAAATGCGGCACTTCCTTGATAGGAAATATTGTTTGCAGATGTCTACGTATCACAGCAATAGAGTAATAATGCTTCTTAAAACGAGGTGTCGTATTTCATTTCTATCTTTCGTAATAAGATATAATACTCATTGTGTAATGTTATGTATACCTCGTATTCACTTCAGTGGAATGTAAGTGCCACATGTCCATGCTAGGAAATAGAGTTTGCAGATGTCTACGTATAATAGCAATAGAGTTCTAATGCTTCTCAAAACGCGATATAGCACCTCATTCCTATGTTTCATGATAAGCTATAATATTAATTGCGAAGTGTCATGTATATCTCGTATTCACTTCAAAAGAATGTAAATGCGACACTTCCATGCTAGGAAATAGCGTTTGCAGATGTCTACGTATCGCAGCAATAGAGTTCTTATGCTTCCTAAAACGCGATATCGCATCTCTCTTCTATGTTTCATGATAAGGTATAATATTCATTGCGAAGTGTCATGTATACCTCGTACTCACTTCAAAAGAATGTAAATGCGACCCTTCCATGCTAGGAAATAGCGTTTGCAGATGCCTAAGTATCGTAGCAATAGAGTTCTAATGCTTCTTAGAACGCGATATCGCATCTGACTTATATGTTTCATGATAAGATATAATATTCATTGCGAAGTGTCATCTACTCCTCGTATTCACTTCAAAAGAATGTAAATATGACACTTCCATGCTAGGAAATGTCGTTTGCAGATGTCTACGTATCGTAGCAATATAGTTCTAATGCATCTTAAAACGAGATGCCGCATTTCATTTCTATGTTTCGTGATAAGATATAATATTCATTGTGGAGTGTTATGTATACCTCGTATTCACTTCAGTGGAATGTAAGTGGAATGTAAGTGTAATGCTAGGAAATAGAGTTTGCAGATGTCTATGCATATTAGCAATAGAGTTCTAATGCTTTTCAAAACGCGATATAGCACCTCATTCCTATGTTTCATGATAAGATATAATATTCATTGCGACGTGTCATGCATATGTCGTATTCACTTCAAAAGAATGTAAATGCGACCCTTCCATGCTAGGAAATAGCCTTTGCAGATGTCTACGTATCGTAGCTATAGAGTTCTAATGCTTCTCAAAACGCGATATAGCACCTCATTCCCATGTTTCATGATAAGATATAATATTCATTGCGAAGCGTCATGTATACCTCGATTTCACTTCACAAGAATGTAAATGCGGCACTTCCTTGATAGGAAATATTGTTTGCAGATGTCTACGTATCACAGCAATAGAGTACTAATGTTTCTTAAAACGAGATGTCGTATTTCATTTCCATGTTTCGTTATAAGATATAATACTCATTGTTTAATGTCATGTATACCTCGTATTCACTTCAGTGGAATGTAAGTGCCACATGTCCATGCTGGGAAATAGAGTTTGCAGATGTCTACGTATATTAGCAATAGAGTTCTAATGCTTCTCAAAACGCGATTTAGCACCTCATTCCTATGTTTCATGATAAGATATAATATTCATTTCGATGTGTCATGTATATCTCGTATTCACTTCAAGAGAATGTAAATGCGGCACTTCCATGCTAGGAAATAGCGTTTGCAGATGTCTACGTATCGCAGCAATAGGGTTTTAATGCTTACTAAAACGCGATATCGCATTTCTCTTCTATGTTTCATGATAAGGTACAATATTCATTGCGAAGTGTCATCTACACCTCGTATTCACTTCAAAAGAATGTAAATGCGACACTTCCATGCTAGGAAATAGTGTTTGCCGATGTCTACGTATCGTAGCAATAGGGTTCTAATGCTTCTTAGAACGCGATATCGCATCTCACTTCTATGTTTCATGATAAGATATAATATTAATTGCGAATTGTCATGTATACCTCGTATTCACTTCAAAAGAATGTAAATAAGACACTTCCATGCTAGGAAATAGCGTTTGCAGATGTCTACGTATCGTAGCAATAGAGTTCTAATGCTTCTTAGAACGCGATATCGCATCTCACTTCTATGTTTCATGATAAGATATAATATTCATTGCGAAGTGTCATGTATACCTCGTATTCACTTCAAAAGAATGTAAATATGACACTTCCATGCTAGGAAATATCGTTTGCAGATGTCTACGTATCGTAGCAATATAGTTCTAATGCATCTTAAAACGAGATGCCGCATTTCATTTCTATGTTTCGTGATAAGATATAATATTCATTGTGGAGTGTTATGTATACCTCGTATTCACTTCAGTGGAATGTAAGTGGAATGTAAGTGTAATGCTAGGAAATAGAGTTTGCAGATGTCTATGCATATTAGCAATAGAGTTCTAATGCTTTTCAAAACGCGATATAGCTCCTCATTCCTATGTTTCATGATAAGATATAATATTCATTGCGACGTGTCATGCATATGTCGTATTCACTTCAAAAGAATGTAAATGCGACCCTTCCATGCTAGGAAATAGCCTTTGCAGATGTCTACGTATCGTAGCTATAGAGTTCTAATGCTTCTCAAAACGCGATATAGCACCTCATTCCCATGTTTCATGATAAGATATAATATTCATTGCGAAGCGTCATGTATACCTCGATTTCACTTCACAAGAATGTAAATGCGGCACTTCCTTGATAGGAAATATTGTTTGCAGATGTCTACGTATCACAGCAATAGAGTAATAATGCTTCTTAAAACGAGGTGTCGTATTTCATTTCTATCTTTCGTAATAAGATATAATACTCATTGTGTAATGTTATGTATACCTCGTATTCACTTCAGTGGAATGTAAGTGCCACATGTCCATGCTAGGAAATAGAGTTTGCAGATGTCTACGTATAATAGCAATAGAGTTCTAATGCTTCTCAAAACGCGATATAGCACCTCATTCCTATGTTTCATGATAAGCTATAATATTAATTGCGAAGTGTCATGTATATCTCGTATTCACTTCAAAAGAATGTAAATGCGACACTTCCATGCTAGGAAATAGCGTTTGCAGATGTCTACGTATCGCAGCAATAGAGTTCTTATGCTTCCTAAAACGCGATATCGCATCTCTCTTCTATGTTTCATGATAAGGTATAATATTCATTGCGAAGTGTCATGTATACCTCGTACTCACTTCAAAAGAATGTAAATGCGACCCTTCCATGCTAGGAAATAGCGTTTGCAGATGCCTAAGTATCGTAGCAATAGAGTTCTAATGCTTCTTAGAACGCGATATCGCATCTGACTTATATGTTTCATGATAAGATATAATATTCATTGCGAAGTGTCATCTATTCCTCGTATTCACTTCAAAAGAATGTAAATGCGACACTTCCATGCTAGGAAATAGCGTTTGCGGATGTCTTCGTATCGTAGTAATAGTGTTCTGACTCTTCTTAAAACGCGATATCGCATCTCACTTCTATGTTTCATGATAAGGTATAATATTCATTGCGAAGTGTCACTTATTCCTCGTATTTACTTCAAATGAATGTAAATGCGACACTTCAATGCTAGGAAATAGCTTTTGCAGATGTCTACGTATCGTAGCAATAGAGTTCTGATGCTTCTTAGAACGCGATATCGCATCTCACTTCTATGTTTCATGATAAGATATAATATTCATTGCGAAGTGTCATGTATACCTCGTATTCACTTCAAAAGAATGTAAATATGACACTTCCATGCTAGGAAATATCGTTTGCAGATGTCTACGTATCGCAGCGATAGAGTTCTAATGCGTCTTAAAACGAGATGCCGCATTTCATTTCTATGTTTCGTGATAAGATATAATATTCATTGCGAAGTGGTCATGTATACCTCGTATTCACTTCAAAAGAATGTAAATATGACACTTCCATGCTAGGAAATATCGTTTGCAGATGTCTACGTATCGCAGCAATAGAGTTCTAATGCGTCTTAAAACGAGATGCCGCATTTCATTTCTATGTTTCGTGATAAGATATAATATTCATTGTGGAGTGTTATATATATACCTCGTATTCACTTCAGTGGAATGTAAGTGGAATGTAAGTGTAATGCTAGGAAATAGAGTTTGCAGATGTCTATGCATATTAGCAATAGAGTTCTAATGCTTTTCAGAACGCGATATAGCACCTCATTCCTATGTTTCATGATAAGATATAATATTCATTGCGACGTGTCATGCATATGTCGTATTCACTTCAAAAGAATGTAAATGCGACACTTCCATGCTAGGAAATAGCGTTTGCAGATGTCTACGTATCGCAGCAATAGAGTTTTAGTGCTTCCTAAAACGCGATATCGTACCTCTCTTCTATGTTTCATGATAAGGTATAATATTCATTGCGAAGTGTCATGTATACCTCGTATTCACTTCAAAAGAATGTAAATGCGACACTTCCTTGCTAGGAAATAGCTTTTGCAGATGTCTACGTATCGTAGCATTAGAGTTCTAATGCTTGTCAAAACGCGATATCGCTACTCATTACCATGTTTCATGATAATATATAATATTCATTGTGGAGTGTTATGTATACCTCGTATTCACTTCAAAAGAATGTAAATGCGACACTTCCTTGCTAGGAAATAGCGCTTGCAGAATTCGACGTATCGAAGCAATAGAGTTCTAAAACTTGCTAATTCGCGATATCGCATCTCATTTCTATGTTTCATGATAAGATATAATATTCATTGCGAACTGTCATGTATGCCTCGTATTCCTTTCAAAAGAATAAATGCGACACTTCCTTGCTTGGAAGTAGCGTTTTGCAGATGTCTACGCATCGGAGCAATAGTTTTCTAATGCTTCTTAAATCGTCATATCGCATCCCATATCTACGTTTCATGATAAGATATAATATTCATTGCGAAGTGTCATGTATACCTTGTATTCACTTCAAAGTATGTAAATGCGACACCTTCCTTCCTAGGATATAGCGTTTGTAGAAGTCTACGTATCGTAGCAGTACAGTTCTAATGCGTCTCAAAACGAGATTTCGCACCTCATTTCTATGTTTCATGATAAGATATAATATTCTTTGCGAAGTGTCATGTATACCTCGTATTCACTTCAAAAGAATGTAAATGCGACACTTCCTTGCTGGGAAATAGCGTTTACAGATCTCTACGTATCGAAGCAATAGAGTTCTACTGCTTCTTAAAACTGGATATCGCATCTTATTTCTATGTTTCATGATAAGATATAATATTCATAGCGAAGTGTCACTTATACCTCGCATGCACTTCAAATGAATGTAAATGCGACACTTCCTTGCTGGGAAATAGCGTGTGCAGATGTCTACGTATCGAAGCAATAGAGTTCTAATGCTTCTTAAATCGCGATATCGCATCCCAATTCTATGTTTCATGATAAGATACAATATTCATTGTGCGGTGTTATGTATACCTCGTATTCACTTCAAATGGATGTAAATGCCACACTTCCTTCCTAGGATATAGCGTTTGTAGAAGTCTACGTATCGTAGCAATACAGTTCTAATGCGACTCAAAACGAGATTTCGCACCTCATTTCTATGTTTCATGATAAGATATAATATTCTTTGCGAAGTGTCATGTATACCTCGTATTCACTTCAAAAGAATGTAAATGCGACACTTCCTTGCTGGGAAATAGCGTTTACAGATCTCTACGTATCGAAGCAATAGAGTTCTACTGCTTCTTAAAACTGGATATCGCATCTTATTTCTATGTTTCATGATAAGATATAATATTCATAGCGAAGTGTCACTTATACCTCGCATGCACTTCAAATGAATGTAAATGCGACACTTCCTTGCTGGGAAATAGCGTGTGCAGATGTCTACGTATCGAAGCAGTAGAGTTCTAATGCTTCTTAAATCGCGATATCGCATCTCATTTC
>NW_027490862.1:0-39484 GCF_050948175.1 Xylocopa sonorina | reverse complement strand
AGTCATTTTTCATATTTGCTTATAATTTTTATGGAAACAGCTTCCCCATTAGTAAATGTCAGCCTACGCCACAACCACGCGTGTATCTATGGTGAGCTGATAGTGTCATTGTCACGGCCGTGTAGCCCGTGTGCTATATCTCTGTGCTTTAATAGTGCCGTGATACGAATGCCGCCCCAGTACTAACAGTATGCCATTTCGAAAGCTGAGTAGGAGCACTTTGTTAGCACAGTTCTGTCACGGAATTCGTTCCATCCGTTGTCATTGGCGTGCCAATCGCTGGCTGTTTGGGATATTGTAGTGCATGAGGCAGACTTGTTCCTTATCATCGTCAAGGAGATGGATTTTCACTCCCCCCTTTTTGAATTTTTTAAATTATTGTTTGGAATTTTTGCCGTTTCTGTATCTCTATGACCGCATTGTGGATTCAACTTATGTACGATCTTTTTGGTCTTCATCTTTTGTTACATGTAATATTATATATGTGATGCACGTTTGTTATGTAATGCTCCGATTTGTAAGCCTCAGATACTTTTATTCTTTGGTAAAGCAACTTATTCGTTTAATATATATTTATTAGACATGGATATAAACAATTAGAAAAATGTTATTAAAACGCTATTAAATATGTTGTTGCAATTATATATTTAAGGTTTGAAGATGTAGATGCAATAAATGTCCGATATTTTACGTGATCCAATCGACGTATCAAGTGAGGCTATGAAATATAAAAATCTTTTACTATTCTTCGACCCCTTTACATGTTACATGAATGATAAGTTCTGCAAGACAAGAAGCCTGAATTAGTGAGATATCTAGGAACATAAGTAATTTGTAAGTAACACATCTTTTCTCTTTGAATTTGCCTTTGCATAGAATAGAACGTATAGATATAATTGCCTGTTTTGTACCCATTTCGGTCCAATTCTATTATAGCCTTTGAGCAGAAGTAATATTGATTATACTTGATTTTTGCAATAGTTCCTTAATTAACAGATTTTATTAACCTAGAATCATCATTTGACGGATGTATCAATCTACTTTGTAGCTCCATCAGTTTCTTTTTCTGCTCGCTACTTTCCATTTTCAGTTCCGTATACTTATCCTTTATCACCATCATATATGTTGCGTAAAATTACAATAACTTTTTGTCCTCAAATTTTGCGGATATTTCAATTAAATTTCCTTTGATTAAATAAACGGAAATTAAAAAACAGTGGCACGTACCATTTCTTGGAAACGTTGTATCGTAATTTGCATCTGACTGTTTTGAAAGGCACGCACTTTACTTAACGTTTGAAATGATTCGGTTAGCGAAGTAAAGTAATATTCTACTTTCGAAATTGTTGGCTCTTGTAATTCTAAGGCAAATATATTCATCTGTCGACAGCGTGAACATTGTTTTTTGGCAAAATTCCAGAAAAACAAATATACTATAAGTAAAATAATAAACACCATAATATTAAATTTAACTCTGTTCATCGTTGCCTTGTTGGACACATCCATAACAATATACAGGGTGGGGCAGTAATAATTAGCACCTCAGATATCCACGAAACTATAAGTTTCATAGAAGTTTTTGCTAATATAAAATTGCATAGTACAAAGGGGCCATCCGTTGATGAAAATAGTTTTTTTGTAAGTGGAGTTATGTTGGACATATGAAGGTTACCTTCATTTTTTAAAATGAATTGGTATGTCCATTCTACCGTAATACGATAGAGCATTTTAAAGCAAGTTTAACGATCTGTAACATGAAGGCATTGAAGGTTACAAAAAGTAAAGAAAGGTGATAATACTCATGGTTTTGATAGTAAATGAAACGTATGTATTGTAAACAGTGGTGGAAGGCGTAATACTTACCGTTTACTTCACTGTGAATAAACACTTTTCGAAGGGCATTTCAATAGTTTGCAGCATAAGTTAAACATGATAAGATTAGTATTGAAAAATCGGTTCGAATACGTTTGGTTAGGCTGTTCTTTGTGTCGTTCATTTTATAAGTACTGAGCTGCGGATTCCTGAGGATAGCTCACAAAATTGTTGAACTATGGAAGATTATCATTGTGAATTTGAATCAAAAGGTAATTAAATTCCATTAGATTGTAAACAGATCTCAATGTTTCATTTTAGATAGTAAGATTAAATACTCTTTACAAAACTACAAGAATGGATACATACCTTTCTGTTATTATTACTTCATAAAGAATTATAATTGCAATTATATAATTCATTACGATAAAAAATATTTCTCAGAAAATTCTAAATATTAAATAAAAGAATCAAGTAAAACATTTTTAATAATTACGAATATGAAAAATACTTGAACATTCCAATAGAAAGATGTCTAAACAGGAGCTAGAGAAGTCAAACATTCAATTTCAATTCCAGAATTCATCTATAAGAGGTAAAATGTTTCGAAAGCTTTAATTACAGTCTTTAATGCAAGCAGTTGGGCAGTATTTCAATTTTTAAGAAAATTGATGAAAGTCAACCATTTTGAAGTGGTCAGAATCTTTGTCGTTTGAGCAATAAGTGAATAACAAATAACTGCATAAATTCCAGGCTTAAAAACTTATGGATTAAATCCTATGCAGACTCGTTTATGAGCGAGTTACTAAATAATAATCCACACTAAGTAATCATTTTAAAACTTAAACGATTACATCTCGCGAACTTTCAAAGATATCAGAAGCGTGAAAAGTATGTGGTTTATCAAAAACTCTTCTAAAAGAACGGACGAAGCCAATAGAAATCTTTGTCGAAGTAAGCAAGTTCTAAAGTTCTAAGCAACGCGATGGCCCTTATCTGCCTATGTTTCATAGCAAGTAAGTTCTGAATTTCTATGAAATCCGATGGAATTTCTCACTACTAACGTTTCAAAGTAAGTTCTCAAATCCTCAGTTCTACGTTTAAAACTATGTGTGTTCTATATATCTATGTAAAGTGATGGTTCCTATTAGTTGTGACGGAAACCTATATATAGTAAGTCAGGGAAGCTCGAAGGGGTTAATTATCTAAATGCTTTAAGGTGTAAAACGTACATTAATCTAAAGCGATCTATCGTTCCAATGTATCCGCTCACGTACAACTTTTCTTGGGCGCCAGCTGCTCAGAAAGTAGCAAAGGAATAGACTACACGACCCCGGGAACCCTGGGGCGGAACAACCCTTGAAACTTCGAAATGGTCCTCCTCTCGACTACGCCTAGCCAAGTACACATACTCAGGTCGCGAGATACTGAAGTCACGGCATGTTTATTTATGGTCTCGACGTGGGTTTAACTAAGAAGGGCTACAGGAAACTACGCAACACGCCGCAAATTACCGGGTATCATAACTCGCTTCACGATATAAGATACAATATACAATATGCGACACAAGAAATGGGACGCTTAAGCGAATAAGCTCTCACGTTCTCTTCTTCAGGTTCCTTGAATTCGCTGGTGGTCCTCGGGTCTCCTGCATCCTCCTCGGGGCTCCTTGGTGGAGTGGGCTGTAGGCTTCGGTATTGTTCGAGTCCATCGATCAGTGGATTTCGGCGATTTCCTCTTCTCGCCCCCTTGTGTGTCCCTGAGGGGATCCTCCTGATCATTTAAATTGCGTAGCGCCTCGCGCTCCCATGGCCAACCTGCAGGGCCGCTGAACTTTTGACTTCTCTTTAGGGGGTTAAGGATGGTTGAGGACCTTCTCACATCCCAGAGCATTATAAAGCACAAAAGCAGATAAGCATAATGCGATGCATAGAGCTTTACAACCTTCTAACTTACTTTGAACTGTTTATATGAAATACAATATTGAGGTGCATGAAGCATGACAAATTAAATGCTTCGGCACCTGGACATCTAGAAACGCTATCCCCGGGCAAGAAAGTATAGGGTTCACACTCAATTCATATGCAGAAGCAGATAAACATAACGCGATGCTATGAATATTACATCTTATCATGAAATATAGAAGTAAGATGCGCAGCCGCGTTTTACGAAGCATTAGAACTCTATTGCTTCTAAACCTTCAGATATAGAAACGATATTCCGTAGCAAGGAAGTGATCCATTTACATTCATTTGAAGTGTAGAGGAGATATACATAACGCGTTGCATTGAAATTACATCTTATCATGTGACTTAGAATTGATATGCGATATCGCGTTTTATAAAGAGTTAGAAATCTATTGCTTCGATGCGTAGACATCTAGAAACGCAATTTCCTAGTCAAGAAGAGTGGCATTTGCATTCTTTTGAAGTGTAGACGTGGTATACATAACACATAGCAATGAATATTATATCTTATCATGAAACATACATGAGATGCGATATCGCGTTCTAGGAAGCATTAGAACTCCATTGCTTCGATACGTAGACATCAGAAAACGCTATTTCCTAGCAAGGAAGCGTGGCGTTTGCAATGTTTAGATGTGTAGTCGAGGTATACATAACACTTCCCAATGAATATTATAGCTTATCTTGAAACCCAGAAATGAGATGCGATATCGCGTTTTAAGAACCATTTGAACTCTATTTCATCGATCCGTAGACATCTGGAAACGCTATTTCCTTGCAAGGAAGTGTCGCATTTACATTCATTTGAATCGTAGACGAGGAATGGATGACACTTTGCAACGAATATTATATCTTATCATGAAACATAGATATGAGTTGCAATATCTCGTTTTAAGAAGCATTTGAACTCTATTGCTTCGATACGTAGACATTTGCAAACGCTCTTTCCTAGCGACGAGGTATCGCATTCACATTCATTTGAAGCGCAGAGAATGAGATGAAATGAGATATCTCGTCTTAAGAAGCATTAGAACTCTATTGCTACGATAGGTAGACATCTGCAAACGCTATTTCCTTACAAGGAAGTGTCGCATTTACATTCATTTGAAGTGTACACGAGGAATACATAACACTTCGCAAATCATGTTATATCTTACCATGAAACATAGAAATGAGGTGCGATATCGCGTTTTAAGAATCATAAGAACTCTATTGCTACGATACGTAGACATCTGCAAACGCTTTTCCTTGCAAGGAAGTGTCGCATTTACATTCATTTGAAGTGTAGACGAGGAATACATGACACTTCGCAAATCATATTACACCTTACCATGAAACACAGAAATGAGATGCGATATCGCGTTTTAAGAAGCATTAGAAATCTATTGCTACGATACGTAGACAGCTGCAAACGCTATTTCTTTGCAAGGAAGTGTCGCATTTACATTCATTTGAAGTGTAGACGAGGAATACATAACACTTCGCAAATCATATTATATCTTACCATAAAACATAGAAATGAGATGCGATATCGCGTTTTAAGAAGCATTTGAACTCTATTGCTACGATACCTAGACATCTGCAGACGCTATTTCCTAGCAAGGAAGTGTCGCATTAACATTCATTTGAAGTGTAGACGAGGAATACATGACACTTCGCAAATCATATTATATCTTACCATGAATCATAGAAATGAGATGCGATATCGCATTTTAAGAAGCATTAGAAATCTATTGCTACAATACGTAGATATCTGCAAACGCTATTTCTTTGCAAGGAAGTGTCGCATTTACATTCATTTGAAGTGTAGACGAGGAATACATGACACTTCGCAAATCATATTATATCTTACCATGAAACACAGATATGAGATGCAATATCTCGTTTTAAGAAGCATTTGAACTCTATTGCTTCGATACGTAGACATCTGCAAACGCTATTTCCTTGCAAGGAAGTGTCGCATTTACATTCATTTGAAGTGTAGACGAGGAATACATAACACTTCGCAAATCATATTATATCTTACCATGATACATAGAAACGAGATGCGATATCGCGTTTTAGGAAGCATTAGAACACTATTGCTACGATAGGTAGACATTTGCAAACGCTATTTCCTTGCAAGGAAGTGTCGTATTTACATTTATTTGAAGTGTAGGCAAGGAATACATAACACTTCTCAAATCATATTATATCTTACCATGAAACATAGAAATGAGATGCGATATCGCGTTTTAAGAATCATAAGAACTCTATTGTTACGATACGTAGACATCTGCAAACGCTATTTCCTTGCAAGGAAGTTTCGCATTTACGTTCATTTGAATCGTAGACGAGGAATGCATTACACTTCGCAATGAATATAATATCTTGTCATGAAACATAGTTATGAGATGCAATATCTCGTTTTTAGAAGCACTTGAACTCCATTGCTATGATACGTAGACATCTTCAAACGCTATTTCCTTGCAAGGAAGTGTCGCATTTACATTCATTTGAATCGTATACGAGGAATGCATAACACTTCGCAATGAATATTATATCTTATCATGAAACATTGATTTGAGATGCAATATCTCGTTTTAAGAAGCATTTGAACTCCATTGCTACGATACCTAGACATCTGCAGACGCTATTTCCTAGCAAGGAAGTGTCGCATTTACATTCATTTGAAGTGTAGACGAGGAATACATAACACTCCGCAAATCATCTTATATCTTACCATGAAACTTAGAAATGAGATGCGATATCGCGTTTTAAGAAGCTTTAGAACTCTATTGCTACGATAGGTAGACATCTGTAAACGCAATTTCCTTGCAAGGAAGTGTCGCATTTACATTCATTTGAATCGTAGACGAGGAATGCAAAACACTTCGCAAATCATATTATATCTTGCCATGAAACATAGAAATGTGATGCGATATCGCGTTTTAAGAATCATAAGAACTCTATCGCTACGATACCTAGACACCTGCAGACGCTATTTCCTTTCAAGGAAGTGTCGCATTTACATTCATTTGAAGTGTAGACGAGGAGTACATAACACTTCGCAAATCATATTATATCTTACCATGAAACATAGAAATGAGATGCGATATCGCGATTTAAGTATCATAAGAACTCCATTGCTACGATACGTAGACATCTGCAAACGCTATTTCCTTGCAAGGAAGTTTCGCATTTACGTTCACTTGAATCGTAGACGAGGAATGCATAACATTTCGCAATGAATATAATATCTTGTCATGAAACATAGTTATGAGATGCAATATCTCGTTTTTAGAAGCATTTGAACTCTATTGCTTCGATACGTAGACATCTGCAAACGCTATTTCTTTGCAAGGAAGTGTCGCATTTACATTCATTTGAATCGTATACGAGGAATGCATAACACTTCGCAATGAATATTATATCTTATCATGAAACATTGATATGAGATGCAATATCTCGTTTTAAGAAGCATTTGAACTCCATTGCTACGATACCTAGGCATCTGCAGACGCTATTTCCCAGCAAGGAAGTGTCGCATTTACATTCATTTGAAGTGTAGACGAGGAATACATAACACTTCGCAAATCATATTGTATCTTACCATGAAACATAGAAATGAGATGCGATATTGTGTTCTGAGAAGTATTAGAACTCTATCGCTACGATAGGTAGACATTTGCAAACGCTATTTCCTTGCAAGGAAGTGTCGTATTTACATTTATTTGAAGTGTAGGCGAGGAATACATAACACTTCTCAAATCATATTATATCTTACCATGAAACATAGAAATGAGATGCGATATTGCGTTTTAAGAATCATAAGAACTCTATTGTTACGATACGTAGACATCTGCAAACGCTATTTCCTTGCAAGGAAGTTTCGCATATACGTTCATTTGAATCGTAGACGAGGAATGCATAACACTTCGCAATGAATATAATATCTTGTCATGAAACATAGTTATGAGATGCAATATCTCGTTTTTAGAAGCATTTGAACTCTATTGCTTCGATATGTAGACATCTGCAAACGCTATTTCTTTGCAAGGAAGTGTCGCATTTACATTCATTTGAAGTGTAGACGAGGAATACATTACACTTCGCAAATCATATTATATCTAACCATGAAACATAGAAATGAGATGCGATATCGCGTTTTAAGTAGCATTAGATATCTATTGCTACGATACGTAGACATCTGCAAACGCTATTTCTTTGCAAGGAAGTGTCGCATTTACATTCATTTGAAGTGTATACGAGGAATACATAACACTTCGCAAATCATATTATATCTTACCATGAAACATAGATATGAGATGCAATATCTCGTTTTAAGAAGCATTTGAACTCTATTGCTTCGATACGTAGACATCTGCAAACGCTATTTCCTTGCAAGGAAGTGTCGCATTTACATTCATTTGAATCGTAGACGAGGAATGCATAACACTTCGCAATGAATATTATATCTTATCATGAAACATAGATACGAGATGCAATATCTCGTTTTAAGAAGCATTTGAACTCTATTGCTTCGATACGTAGACATCTGCAGACGCTATTTCCTTGCAAGGAAGTGTCGTATTTACATTTATTTGAAGTGTAGGCGAGGAATACATAACACTTCTCAAATCATATTATATCTTACCATGAAACATAGAAATGAGATGCGATATCGCGTTTTAAGAATCATAAGAACTCTATTGTTACGATACGTAGACATCTGCAAACGCTATTTCCTTGCAAGGAAGATTCGCATTTACGTTCATTTGAATCGTAGACGAGGAATGCATAACACTTCGCAATGAATATAATATCTTGTCATGAAACATAGTTATGAGATGCAATATCTCGTTTTTAGAAGCACTTGAACTCCATTGCTATGATACGTAGACATCTGCAAACGCTATTTCCTTGCAAGGAAGTGTCGCATTTACATTCATTTGAATCGTATACGAGGAATGCATAACACTTCGCAATGAATATTATATCTTATCATGAAACATTGATTTGAGATGCAATATCTCGTTTTAAGAAGCATTTGAACTCCATTGCTACGATACCTAGACATCTGCAGACGCTATTTCCTAGCAAGGAAGTGTCGCATTTACATTCATTTGAAGTGTAGACGAGGAATACATAACACTTCGCAAATCATATTATATCTTGCCATGAAACATAGAAATGTGATGCGATATCGCGTTTTAAGAATCATAAGAACTCTATCGCTACGATACCTAGACATCTGCAGACGCTATTTCCTTTCAAGGAAGTGTCGCATTTACATTCATTTGAAGTGTAGACGAGGAGTACATAGCACTTCGCAAATCATATTATATCTTACCATGAAACATAGAATGAGATGCGATATCGCGATTTAAGTATCATAAGAACTCCATTGCTACGATACGTAGACATCTGCAAACGCTATTTCCTTGCAAGGAAATTTCGCATTTACGTTCATTTGAATCGTAGACGAGGAATGCATAACACTTCGCAATGAATATAATATCTTGTCATGAAACATAGTTATGAGATGCAATATCTCGTTTTTAGAAGCATTTGAACTCTATTGCTTCGATACGTAGACATCTGCAAACGCTATTTCTTTGCAAGGAAGTATCGCATTTACATTCATTTGAAGTGTAGACGAGGAATACATAACACTTCGCAAATCATATTATATCTTACCATGAAACATAGAAATGAGATGCGATATCGCGTTTTAAGAAGCATTAGAACTCTATCGATACGTTACCTAGACATCTGCAGACGCTATTTCCTAGCAAGGAAGTGTCGCATTTACATTCATTTGAAGTGTAGACGAGGAATACGTAGCACTTCGCAAATCATATTATATCTTGCCATGAAACATAGAAATGAGATGCGATATCGCGTTTTAAGAATCATAAGAACTCTATTGTTACGATACGTAGACATCTGCAAACGCTATTTCCTTGCAAGGAAGTTTCGCATTTACGTTCATTTGAATCGTAGACGAGGAATGCATAACACTTCGCAATGAATATAATATCTTGTCATGAAACATAGTTATGAGATGCAATATCTCGTTTTTAGAAGCATTTGAACTCTATTGCTTCGATACGTAGACATCTGCAAACGCTATTTCTTTGCAAGGAAGTGTCGCATTTACATTCATTTGAAGTGTAGACGAGGAATACATTACACTTCGCAAATCATATTATATCTTACCATGAAACATAGAAATGAGATGCGATATCGCGTTTTAAGTAGCATTAGATATCTATTGCTACGATACGTAGACATCTGCAAACGCTATTTCTTTGCAAGGAAGTGTCGCATTTACATTCATTTGAAGTGTATACGAGGAATACATAACACTTCGCAAATCATATTATATCTTACCATGATACATAGAAATGAGATACGATATCGCGTTTTAAGAAGCATTAGAACTCTTTCGCTACGATACCTAGACATCTGCAGACGCTATTACCTAGCAAGGAAGTGTCGCATTTACATTCATTTGAAGTGTAGACGAGGAATACATGACACTTCGCAAATCATATTATATCTTACCATGAAACATAGAAATGAGATGCGATATCCCGTTTTAAGAAGCATTAGAACTCCATTGCTACGATAGGTAGATATCTGCAAACGCTATTACCTTGCAAGGAATTGTCGCGTTTACATTCATTTGAATCGTAGACGGGGAATGCATAACACTTCGCAAATCATATTATATCTTGCCACGAAACATAGAAATGAGATGCGATATCGCGTTTTAAGAATCATAAGAACTCTATTGCTAAGATACGAAGACATCTGTAGACGCTATTTCCTTGCAAGGAAGTGTCGCATTTACATTCATTTGAATCGTAGACGAGGAATGCATAACACTTCGCAATGAATATTATATCTTATCATGAAACATAGATACGAGATGCAATATCTCGTTTTAAGAAGCATTTGAACTCTATTGCTTCGATACGTAGACATCTGCAGACGCTATTTCCTTGCAAGGAAGTGTCGCATTTACATTCATTTGAAGTGTATACGAGGAATACATAACACTTCGCAAATCATATTATATCTTACTATGAAACATAGAAATGAGATGCGATATCGCGTTTTAAGAAGCATTAGAACTCTATCGCTACGATACCTAGACATCTGCAGACGCTATTACCTAGCAAGGAAATGTCGCATTTACATTCATTTGAAGTGTAGACGAGGAATACATGACACTTCGCAAATCATATTATATCTTACCATGAAACATAGAAATGAGATGCGATATCGCGTTTTAAGAAGCTTTAGAACTCTATTGCTACGATAGGTAGACATCTGTAAACGCTATTTCCTTGCAAGGAAGTGTCGCATTTACATTCATTTGAATCGTAGACGAGGAATGCAAAACACTTCGCAAATCATATTATATCTTGCCATGAAACATAGAAATGTGATGCGATATCGCGTTTTAAGAATCATAAGAACACTATCGCTACGATACCTAGACATCTGCAGACGCTATTTCCTTTCAAGGAAGTGTCGCATTTACATTCATTTGAAGTGTAGACGAGGAGTACATAGCACTTCGCAAATCATATTATATCTTACCATGAAACATAGAAATGAGATACGATATCGCGATTTAAGTATCAGAAGAACTCCATTGCTACGATACGTAGACATCTGCAAACGCTATTTCCTTGCAAGGAAGTTTCGCATTTACGTTCATTTGAATCGTAGACGAGGAATGCATAACACTTCGCAATGAATATAATATCTTGTCATGAAACATAGTTATGAGATGCAATATCTCGTTTTTAGAAGCATTTGAACTCTATTGCTTCGATACGTAGACATCTGCAAACGCTATTTCTTTGCAAGGAAGTATCGCATTTACATTCATTTGAAGTGTAGACGAGGAATACATAACACTTCTCAAATCATATTATATCTTACCATGAAACATAGAAATGAGATGCGATATCGCGTTTTAAGAATCATAGGAACTCTATTGTTACGATACGTAGACATCTGCAAACGCTATTTCCTTGCAAAGAAGTTTCGCATTTACGTTCATTTGAATCGTAGACGAGGAATGCATAACACTTCGCAATGAATATAATATCTTGTCATGAAACATAGTTATGAGATGCAATATCTCGTTTTTAGAAGCACTTGAACTCCATTGCTATGATACGTAGACATCTGCAAACGCTATTTCCTTGCAAGGAAGTGTCGCATTTACATTCATTTGAATCGTATACGAGGAATGCATAACACTTCGCAATGAATATTATATCTTATCATGAAACATTGATTTGAGATGCAATATCTCGTTTTAAGAAGCATTTGAACTCCATTGCTACGATACCTAGACATCTGCAGACGCTATTTCCTAGCAAGGAAGTGTCGCATTTACATTCATTTGAAGTGTAGACGAGGAATACATAACACTCCGCAAATCATCTTATATCTTACCATGAAACTTAGAAATGAGATGCGATATCGCGTTTTAAGAAGCTTTAGAACTCTATTGCTACGATAGGTAGACATCTGTAAACGCTATTTCCTTGCAAGGAAGTGTCGCATTTACATTCATTTGAATCGTAGACGAGGAATGCAAAACACTTCGCAAATCATATTATATCTTGCCATGAAACATAGAAATGTGATGCGATATCGCGTTTTAAGAATCATAAGAACTCTATCGTTACGATACCTAGACATCTGCAGACGCTATTTCCTTTCAAGGAAGTGTCGCATTTACATTCATTTGAAGTGTAGACGAGGAGTACATAGCACTTCGCAAATCATATTATATCTTACCATGAAACATAGAAATGAGATGCGATATCGCGATTTAAGTATCATAAGAACTCCATTGCTACGATACGTAGACATCTGCAAACGCTATTTCCTTGCAAGGAAATTTCGCATTTACGTTCATTTGAATCGTAGACGAGGAATGCATAACACTTCGCAATGAATATAATATCTTGTCATGAAACATAGTTATGAGATGCAATATCTCGTTTTTAGAAGCATTTGAACTCTATTGCTTCGATACGTAGACATCTGCAAACGCTATTTCTTTGCAAGGAAGTATCGCATTTACATTCATTTGAAGTGTAGACGAGGAATACATAACACTTCGCAAATCATATTATATCTTACCATGAAACATAGAAATGAGATGCGATATCGCGTTTTAAGAAGCATTAGAACTCTATCGATACGTTACCTAGACATCTGCAGACGCTATTTCCTAGCAAGGAAGTGTCGCATTTACATTCATTTGAAGTGTAGACGAGGAATACGTAGCACTTCGCAAATCATATTATATCTTGCCATGAAACATAGAAATGAGATGCGATATCGCGTTTTAAGAATCATAAGAACTCTATTGCTACGATACGTAGACAACTGCAAACGCTATTTCCTTGCAAGGGAGTGTCGCATTTACATTCATTTGAATCGTATACGAGGAATGAATAACACTTCGCAATGAATATTATATCTTATCATGAAACATTGATATGAGATGCAATATCTCGTTTTAAGAAGCATTTGAACTCCATTGCTACGATACCTAGACATCTGCAGACGCTATTTCCCAGCAAGGAAGTGTCGCATTTACATTCATTTGAAGTGTAGACGAGGAATACATAACACTTCGCAAATCATCTTATATCTTACCATGAAACTTAGAAATGAGATGCGATATCGCGTTTTAAGAAGCTTTAGAACTCTATTGCTACGATAGGTAGACATCTGTGAACGCTATTTCCTTGCAAGGAAGTGTCGCATTTACATTCATTTGAAGTGTAGACGAGGAATACATAACACTTCGCAAATCATATTGTATCTTACCATGAAACATAGAAATGAGATGCGATATTGTGTTCTGAGAAGCATTAGAACTCTATCGCTACGATAGGTAGACATTTGCAAACGCTATTTCCTTGCAAGGAAGTGTCGTATTTACATTTATTTGAAGTGTAGGCGAGGAATACATAACACTTCTCAAATCATATTATATCTTACCATGAAACATTGAAATGAGATGCGATATCGCGTTTTAAGAATCATAAGAACTCTATTGTTACGATACGTAGACATCTGCAAACGCTATTTCCTTGCAAGGAAGTTTCGCATTTACGTTCATTTGAATCGTAGACGAGGAATGCTTAACACTTCGCAATGAATATAATATCTTGTCATGAAACATAGTTATGAGATGCAATATCTCGTTTTTAGAAGCATTTGAACTCTATTGCTTCGATACGTAGACATCTGCAAACGCTATTTCTTTGCAAGGAAGTGTCGCATTTACATTCATTTGAAGTGTAGACGAGGAATACATTACACTTCGCAAATCATATTATATCTTACCATGAAACATAGAAATGAGATGCGATATCGCGTTTTAAGAAGCATTAGAAATCTATCGCTACGATACCTAGACATCTGCAGACGCTATTTCCTAGCAAGGAAGTGTCTCATTTACATTCATTTGAAGTGTAGACGAGGAATACATGACACTTCGCAAATCATATTATATCTTACCATGAAACATAGAAATGAGATGCGATATCGCGTTTTAAGTAGCATTAGATATCTATTGCTACGATACGTAGACATCTGCAAACGCTAATTCTTTGCAAGGAAGTGTCGCATTTACATTCATTTGAAGTGTATACGAGGAATACATAACACTTCGCAAATCATATTATATCTTACCATGAAACATAGAAATGAGATGCGATATCGCGTTTTAAGAAGCATTAGAACTCTATCGCTACGATACCTAGACATCTGCAGACGCTATTACCTAGCAAGGAAGTGTCGCATTTACATTCATTTGAAGTGTAGACGAGGAATACATGACACTTCGCAAATCATATTATATCTTACCATGAAACACAGAAATGAGATGCGATATCCCGTTTTAAGAAGCATTAGAAATCTATTGCTACGATACATAGAGATCCGCAAACGCTATTTCCTTGCTAGGAAGTGTCGCATTTACATTCATTTGAAGTGTAGACGAGGAATACATGACACTTCGCAAATCATATTATATCTTACCATGAAGCATAGAAATGAGATGCGATATCGCGTTTTAAGAAGCATTAGAACTCCATTGCTACGATAGGTAGATATCTGCAAACGCTATTACCTTGCAAGGAATTGTCGCATTTACATTCATTTGAATCGTAGACGGGGAATGCATAACACTTCGCAAATCATATTATATCTTGCCACGAAACATAGAAATGAGATGCGATATCGCGTTTTAAGAATCATAAGAACTCTATTGCTAAGATACGAAGACATCTGTAGACGCTATTTCCTTGCAAGGAAGTGTCGCATTTACATTCATTTGAATCGTAGACGAGGAATGCATAACACTTCGCAATGAATATTATATCTTATCATGAAACATAGATACGAGATGCAATATCTCGTTTTAAGAAGCATTTGAACTCTATTGCTTCGATACGTAGACATCTGCAGACGCTATTTCCTTGCAAGGAAGTGTCGCATTTACATTCATTTGAAGTGTATACGAGGAATACATAACACTTCGCAAATCATATTATATCTTACTATGAAACATAGAAATGAGATGCGATATCGCGTTTTAAGAAGCATTAGAACTCTATCGCTACGATACCTAGACATCTGCAGACGCTATTACCTAGCAAGGAAATGTCGCATTTACATTCATTTGAAGTGTAGACGAGGAATACATGACACTTCGCAAATCATATTATATCTCACCATGAAACATAGAAATGAGATGCGATATCGCGTTTTAAGAAGCATTAGAACTCTATCGCTACGATACCTAGACATCTGCAGACGCTATTACCTAGCAAGGAAGTGTCGCATTTACATTCATTTGAAGTGTAGACGAGGAATACATGACACTTCGCAAATCATATTATATCTTACCATGAAACATAGAAATGAGATGCGATATCGCGTTTCAAGAAGCATTAGAAATCTATTGCTAGGATACATAGAGATCCGCAAACGCTATTTCCTTGCTAGGAAGTGTCGCATTTACATTCATTTGAAGTGTAGACGAGGAATACGTGACACTTCGCAAATCATATTATATCTTACCATGAAACATAGAAATGAGATGCGATATCGCGTTTTAAGAAGCATTAGAACTCTATCGCTACGATACCTAGACATCTGCAGACGCTATTTCCTAGCAAGGAAGTGTCTCATTTACATTCATTTGAAGTGTAGACGACTAATACATGACACTTCGCAAATCATATTATATCTTACCATGAAACATAGAAATGAGATGCGATATCGCGTTTTAAGAAGCATTAGATATCTATTGCTACGATACGTAGACATCTGCAAACGCTATTTCTTTGCAAGGAAGTGTCGCATTTACATTCGTTTGAAGTGTATACGAGGAATACATAACACTTCGCAAATCATATTATATCTTACCATGAAACATAGAAATGAGATGCGATATCGCGTTTCAAGAAGCATTAAAAATCTATTGCTATGATACGTAGACATCTGCAAACACAATTTCTTTGCAAGGAAGAGTCGCATTTACATTCATTTGAATCGTAGACGAGGAATGCATAACACTTCGCAAATCATATTATATCTTGCCATGAAACATAGAAATGAGATGCGATATCTCGTTTTAAGAATCATAAGAACGATATTGCTACGATACGTAGACATCTGCAAACGCTATTTCCTTGCAAGGAAGTGTCGCATTTACATTCATTTGAAGTGTAGACGAGGAATACATAACACTTCGCAAATCATATTATACCTTATCATGAAACATAGAAATGAGATGCGATATCTCGTCTTAAGAAGCATTAGAACTCTATTGCTACGATAGGTAGACATCTGCAAACGCTATTTCCTTACAAGGAAGTATCGCATTTACATTCATTTGAAGTGTAGACGAGGAATACATAACACTTCGCAAATCATGTTATATCTTACCATGAAACATAGAAATGAGGTGCGATATCGCGTTTTAATAATCATAAGAACTCTATTGCTACGATACGTAGACATCTGCAGACGCTATTACCTAGCAAGGAAGTGTCGCATTTACATTCATTTGAAGTGTAGACGAGGAATACATGACACTTCGCAAATCATATTATATCATACCATGAAACATAGAAATGAGATGCGATATCGCGTTTCAAGAAGCATTAGAAATCTATTGCTAGGATACATAGAGATCCGCAAACGCTATTTCCTTGCTAGGAAGTGTCGCATTTACATTCATTTGAAGTGTAGACGAGGAATACGTGACACTTCGCAAATCATATTATATCTTACCATGAAACATAGAAATGAGATGCGATATCGCGTTTTAAGAAGCATTAGAACTCTATCGCTACGATACCTAGACATCTGCAGACGCTATTTCCTAGCAAGGAAGTGTCTCATTTACATTCATTTGAAGTGTATACGACTAATACATGACACTACGCAAATCATATTATATCTTACCATGAAACATAGAAATGAGATGCGATATCGCGTTTTAAGAAGCATTAGATATCTATTGCTACGATACGTAGACATCTGCAAACGCTATTTCTTTGCAAGGAAGTGTCGCATTTACATTCGTTTGAAGTGTAGACGAGGAATACATAACACTTCGCAAATCATATTACACCTTACCATGAAACACAGAAATGAGATGCGATATCGCGTTTTAAGAAGCATTAGAAATCTATTGCTACGATACGTAGACAGCTGCAAACGCTATTTCCTTGCAAGGAAGTGTCGCATTTACATTCATTTGAAGTGTAGACGAGGAATACATGACACTTCGCAAATCACATTATATCTTACAATGAAACATAGAAATGAGATGCGATATCGCGTTTTAAGAAGCATTAGAAATCTATTGCTACGATACGTAGACATCTGCAGAAGCTATGTCCTAGCAAGGAAGTGTCGCATTTACATTCATTTGAAGTGTAGACGAGGAATACATGACACTTCGCAAATCATATTATATCTTACCATGAAACATAGATATGAGATGCAATATCTCGTTCTAAGAAGCATTTGAACTCTATTGCTTCGATTCGTAGACATCTGCAAACGCTATTTCCTTGCAAGGAAGTGTCGCATTTACATTCATTTGAAGTGTAGACGAGGAATACATAACACCTCGCAAATCATATTATATCTTACCATGAAACATAGAAATGAGATGCGATATCGCGTTTTAGGAAGCATTAGAACACTATTGCTACGATAGGTAGACATTTGCAAACGCTATTTCCTTGCAAGGAAGTGTCGCATTTACATTCATTTGAAGTGTAGACGAGGAATACATGACACTTCGCAAATCATATTATATCTTACCAGGAAACATAGATATGAGATGCAATATCTCGTTTTAAGAAGCATTTGAACTCTATTGCTTCGATACGTAGACATCTGCAAACGCTATTTCCTTGCAAGGAAGTGTCGCATTTACGTTCATTTGAATCGTAGGCGGGGAATGCATAGCACTTCGCAATGAATATTATATCTTATCATGAAACATAGATATGAGATGCAATATCTCGTTTTCAGAAGCATTTGAACTCTATTGCTTCGATACGTAGACATCTGCAAACGCTATTTCCTTGCAAGGAAGTGTCGCATTTACGTTCATTGGAAGTGTAGACGAGGAATACATGACACTTCGCAAATCACATTATATCTTACAATGAAACACAGAAATGAGATGCGATATCGCGTTTTAAGAAGCATTAGAAATCTATTGCTACGATACGCAGACATCTGCAGAAGCTATGTCCTAGCAAGGAAGTATCGCATTTACATGACACTTCGCAAATCATATTATATCTTACCATGAAACATAGATATGAGATGCAATATCTCGTTTTAAGAAGCATTTGAACTCTATTGCTTCGTTACGTAGACATCTGCAAACGCTATTTCCTTGCAAGGCAGTGTCGCATTTACATTCATTTGAAGTGTAGACGAGGAATACATGACACTTCGCAAATCATATTATATCTTACCATGAAACATAGATATGAGATGCAATATCTCGTTTTAAGAAGCATTAAAAATCTATTGCTATGATACGTAGACATCTGCAAACACAATTTCTTTGCAAGGAAGAGTCGCATTTACATTCATTTGAATCGTAGACGAGGAATGCATACCGCTTCGCAGTGAATATTATATCTTATCATGAAACATAGATTTGAGATGCAATATCTCGATTTAAGAAGCATTTGAACTCTATTGCTACGATACCTAGACATCTGCAGACGCTATTTCCTAGCAAGGAAGTGTCGCATTTACATTCATTTGAAGTGTAGACGAGGAATACATGACACTTCGCAAATCACATTATATCTTACAATGAAACATAGAAATGAGATGCGATATCGCGTTTTAAGAAGCATTAGAAACCTATTGCTACGATACGTAGACATCTGCAGAAGCTATGTCCTAGCAAGGAAGTGTCGCATTTACATTCATTTGAAGTGTAGACGAGGAATACATGACACTTCGCAAATCATATTATATCTTACCATGAAACATAGATATGAGATGCAATATCTCGTTCTAAGAAGCATTTGAACTCTATTGCTTCGATTCGTAGACATCTGCAAACGCTATTTCCTTGCAAGGAAGTGTCGCATTTACATTCATTTGAAGTGTAGACGAGGAATACATAACACCTCGCAAATCATATTATATCTTACCATGAAACATAGAAATGAGATGCGATATCGCGTTTTAGGAAGCATTAGAACACTATTGCTACGATAAGTAGACATTTGCAAACGCTACTTCCTTGCAAGGAAGTGTCGCATTTACATTCATTTGAAGTGTAGACGAGGAATACATGACACTTCGCAAATCATATTATATCTTACCAGGAAACATAGATATGAGATGCAATATCTCGTTTTAAGAAGCATTTGAACTCTATTGCTTCGATACGTAGACATCTGCAAACGCTATTTCCTTGCAAGGAAGTGTCGCATTTACGTTCATTTGAATCGTAGGCGGGGAATGCATAGCACTTCGCAATGAATATTATATCTTATCATGAAACATAGATATGAGATGCAATATCTCGTTTTCAGAAGCATTTGAACTCTATTGCTTCGATACGTAGACATCTGCAAACGCTATTTCCTTGCAAGGAAGTGTCGCATTTACGTTCATTGGAAGTGTAGACGAGGAATACATGACACTTCGCAAATCACATTATATCTTACAATGAAACACAGAAATGAGATGCGATATCGCGTTTTAAGAAGCATTAGAAATCTATTGCTACGATACGCAGACATCTGCAGAAGCTATGTCCTAGCAAGGAAGTGTCGCATTTACATTCATTTGAAGTGTAGACGAGGAATACATGACACTTCGCAAATCATATTATATCTTACCATGAAACATGGATATGAGATGCAATATCTCGTTTTAAGAAGCATTTGAACTCTATTGCTTCGTTACGTAGACATCTGCAAACGCTATTTCCTTGCAAGGCAGTGTCGCATTTACATTCATTTGAAGTGTAGACGAGGAATACATGACACTTCGCAAATCATATTATATCTTACCAGGAAACATAGATATGAGATGCAATATCTCGTTTTAAGAAGCATTTGAACTCTATTGCTTCGATACGTAGAAATCTGCAAACGCTATTTCCTTGCAAGGAAGTGTCGCATTTACATTCATTTGAAGTGTAGACGAGGAATACATGACACTTCGCAAATCATATTATATCTTACCAGGAAACATAGATATGAGATGCAATATCTCGTTTTAAGAAGCATTTGAACTCTATTGCTTCGATACGTAGACATCTGCAAACGCTATTTCCTTGCAAGGAAGTGTCGCATTTACGTTCATTTGAATCGTAGGCGGGGAATGCATAGCACTTCGCAATGAATATTATATCTTATCATGAAACATAGATATGAGATGCAATATCTCGTTTTCAGAAGCATTTGAACTCTATTGCTTCGATACGTAGACATCTGCAAACGCTATTTCCTTGCAAGGAAGTGTCGCATTTACGTTCATTGGAAGTGTAGACGAGGAATACATGACACTTCGCAAATCACATTATATCTTACAATGAAACACAGAAATGAGATGCGATATCGCGTTTTAAGAAGCATTAGAAATCTATTGCTACGATACGCAGACATCTGCAGAAGCTATGTCCTAGCAAGGAAGTGTCGCATTTACATTCATTTGAAGTGTAGACGAGGAATACATGACACTTCGCAAATCATATTATATCTTACCATGAAACATAGATATGAGATGCAATATCTCGTTTTAAGAAGCATTTGAACTCTATTGCTTCGTTACGTAGACATCTGCAAACGCTATTTCCTTGCAAGGCAGTGTCGCATTTACATTCATTTGAAGTGTAGACGAGGAATACATGACACTTCGCAAATCATATTATATCTTACCATGAAACATAGAAATGAGATGCGATATCGCGTTTTAAGAAGCATTAGAAATCTATTGCTACGATACGTAGACATCTGCAAACGCTATTTCTTTGCAAGGAAGTGTCGCATTTACATTAATTCGAAGTGTAGATGAGGAATACATAACACTTCGCCAATCATATTATATCTTACCATGAAACATAGATATGAGATGCAATATCTCGTTTTCAGAAGCATTTGAACTCTATTGCTTCGATACGTAGACATCTGCAAACGCTATTTCCTTGCAAGGAAGTGTCGCATTTACATTCATTTGAAGTGTAGACGAGGAATACATAACACCTCGCAAATCATATTATATCTTACCATGAAACATAGAAATGAGATGCGATATCGCGTTTTAGGAAGCATTAGAACACTATTGCTACGATAGGTAGACATTTGCAAACGCTATTTCCTTGCAAGGAAGTGTCGCATTTACATTCATTTGAAGTGTAGACGAGGAATACATAACACTTCGCAAATCATCTTATATCTTACCATGAAACTTAGAAATGAGATGCGATATCGCGTTTTAAGAAGCTTTAGAACTCTATTGCTACGATAGGTAGACATCTGTAAACGCTATTTCCTTGCAAGGAAGTGTCGCATTTACATTCATTTGAATCGTAGACGAGGAATACATAACACTTCGCAAATCATATTATATCTTACCATAAAACATAGAAATGAGTTGCGATATCGCGATTTAAGAAGCATTTGAACTCTATTGCTACTATACCTAGACCTCTGCAGACGCTATTTCCTAGCAAGGAAGTGTCGCATTTACATTCATTTGAAGTGTAGACGAGGAATACATGACACTTCGCAAATCATATTACATCTTTCCTTGAAACATAGAAATGAGATGCGATATCGCGTTTTAAGTATCATAAGAACTCCATTGCTATGATACGTAGACATCTGCAAACGCTATTTCCTTGCAAGGAAGTGTCGCATTTACATTCATTTGAATCGTAGACGAGGAATGCATAACACTTCGCAATGAATATTATATCTTATCATGAAACATAGATATGAGATGCAATATCTCGTTTTAAGAAGCATTTGAACTCTATTGCTACGATACCTAGACATCTGCAGACGCTATTTCCTAGCAAGCAAGTGTCGCATTTACATTCATTTGAAGTGTAGACGAGGAATACATGACACTTCGCAAATCATATTATATCTTACCATGAAACATAGAAATGAGATGCGATATCGCGTTTTAAGAAGCATTATAAATCTATTGCTACGATATGTAGATATCTGCAAACGCTATTTCTTTGCAAGGAAGTGTCGCATTTACATTCATTTGAAGTGTAGACGAGGAATACATAACACTTCGCAAATCATATTATATCTTGCCATAAAACATAGAAATGAGATGCGATATCGCGTTTTAAGAAGCATTTGAACTCTATTGCTACGATACCTAGACATCTGCAGACGCTATTTCCTAGCAAGGAAGTGTCGCATTTACATTCATTTGAAGTGTAGACGAGGAATACATGACACTTCGCAAATCATATTATATCTTACCACGAATCATAGAAATGAGATGCGATATCGCATTTTAAGAAGCATTAGAAATCTATTGCTACGATACGTAGATATCTGCAAACGCTATTTCTTTGCAAGGAAGTTTCGCATTTACGTTCATTTGAATCGTAGACGAGGAATGCATAACACTTCGCAATGAATATAATATCTTGTCATGAAACATAGTTATGAGATGCAATATCTCGTTTTCAGAAGCATTTGAACTCTATTGCTTCGATACGTAGACATCTGCAAACGCTATTTCCTTGCAAGGAAGTGTCGCATTTACGTTCATTGGAAGTGTAGACGAGGAATACATGACACTTCGCAAATCACATTATATCTTACAATGAAACACAGAAATGAGATGCGATATCGCGTTTTAAGAAGCATTAGAAATCTATTGCTACGATACGCAGACATCTGCAAACGCTATTTCTTTGCAAGGAAGTGTCGCATTTACATTAATTCGAAGTGTAGATGAGGAATACATAACACTTCGCCAATCATATTATATCTTACCATGAAACATAGATATGAGATGCAATATCTCGTTTTAAGAAGCATTTGAACTCCATTGCTACGATACCTAGACATCTGCAGACGCTATTTCCTAGCAAGGAAGTGTCGCATTTACATTCATTTGAAGTGTAGACGAGGAATACTTAACACTTCGCAAATCATCTTATATCTTACCATGAAACTTAGAAATGAGATGCGATATCGCGTTTTAAGAAGCTTTAGAACACTATTGCTACGATAGGTAGACATCTGTAAACGCTATTTCCTTGCAAGGAAGTGTCGCATTTACATTCATTTGAATCGTAGACGAGGAATGCAAAACACTTCGCAAATCATATTATATCTTGCCATGAAACATAGAAATGTGATGCGATATCGCGTTTTAAGAATCATAAGAACTCTATCGCTACGATACCTAGACATCTGCAGACGCTATTTCCTTTCAAGGAAGTGTCGCATTTACATTCATTTGAAGTGTAGACGAGGAGTACATAACACTTCGCAAATCATATTATATCTTACCATGAAACATAGAAATGAGATGCGATATCGCGTTTTAAGTATCATAAGAACTCCATTGCTACGATACGTAGACATCTGCAAACGCTATTTCCTTGCAAGGAAGTTTCGCATTTACGTTCATTTGAATCGTGGACGAGGAATGCATACGAGGAATATTATATCTTATCATGAAACATTGATATGAGATGCAATATCTCGTTTTAAGGAGCATTTGAACTCCATTGCTACGATACCTAGACATCTGCAGACGCTATTTCCTAGCAAGGAAGTGTCGCATTTACATTCATTTGAAGTGTAGACGAGGAATACATGACACTTCGCAAATCATATTATATCTTACCATGAAACATAGAAATGAGATGCGATATCGCGTTTTAAGTAGCATTAGAGATCTATTGCTACGATACGTAGACATCTGCAAACGCTATTTCTTTGCAAGGAAGTGTCGCATTTACATTCATTTGAAGTGTAGACGAGGAATGCATAACACTTCGCAAAGAATATAATATCTTGTCATGAAACATAGTTATGAGATGCAATATCTCGTTTTTAGAAGCATTTGATCTCTATTGCTTCGATACGTAGACATCTGCAAACGCTATTTCTTTGCAAGGAAGTGTCGCATTTACATTCATTTGAAGTGTAGACGAGGAATACATTACACTTCGCAAATCATATTATATCTTACCATGAAACATAGAAATGAGATGCGATATCGCGTTTTAAGAAGCATTAGAAATCTATTGCTACGATACGTAGACATCTGCAGACGCTATGTCCTAGCAAGGAAGTGTCGCATTTACATTTATTTGAAGTGTAGACGAGGAATACATGACACTTCGCAAATCATATTATATCTTGCCACGAAACATAGAAATGAGATGCGATATCGCATTTTAAGAATCATAAGAACTCTATTGCTACGATACGAAGACATCCGCAAACGCTATTGCCTTGCAAGGAAGTGTCGCATTTACATTCATTTGAATCGTAGACGAGGAATGCATAACACTTCGCAATGAATATTATATCTTATCATGAAACATAGATACGAGATGCAATATCTCGTTTTAAGAAGCATTTGAACTCTATTGCGTCGATACGTAGACATCTGCAGACGCTATTTCCTTGCAAGGAAGTGTCGCATTTACATTCATTTGAAGTGTATACGAGGAATACATAACACTTCGCAAATCATATTATATCTTACTATGAAACATAGAAATGAGATGCGATATCGCGTTTTAAGAAGCATTAGAACTCTATCGCTACGATACCTAGACATCTGCAGACGCTATTACCTAGCAAGGAAGTGTCGCATTTACATTCATTTGAAGTGTAGACGAGGAATACATGACACTTCGCAAATCATATTATATCTTACCAAGAAACATAGAAATGAGATGCGATATCGCGTTCTAGGAAGCATTAGAACTCTATCGCTACGATACCTAGACATCTGCAGACGCTATTACCTAGCAAGGAAGTGTCTCATTTACATCCATTTGAAGTGTAGACGAGGAATACATGACACTTCGCAAATCATATTATATCTTACCATGAAACATAGAAATGAGATGCGATATCGCGTTTTATGAAGCATTAGAACTCTATTGCTACGATAGGTAGACATCTGCAAACGCTATTACCTTGCAAGGAATTGTCGCATTTACATTCATTTGAATCGTAGACGGGAAATGCATAACACTTCGCAAATCATATTATATCTTGCCACGAAACATAGAAATGAGATGCGATATCGCGTTTTAAGAATCATAAGAACTCTATTGCTAAGATACGAAGACATCTGTAGACGCTATTTCCTTGCAAGGAAGTGTCGCATTTACATTCATTTGAATCGTAGACGAGGAATGCATAACACTTCGCAATGAATATTATATCTTATCATGAAACATAGATACGAGATGCAATATCTCGTTTTAAGAAGCATTTGAACTCTATTGCTCCGATACGTAGACATCTGCAGACGCTATTTCCTTGCAAGGAAGTGTCACATTTACATTCATTTGAAGTGTAGACGAGGAATACATAACACTTCGCAAATCATATTATATCTTACTACGAAACATAGAAATGAGATGCGCTATCGCGTTTTAAGAAGCATTAGAGCTCTATCGGTACGATACCTAGACATCTGCAGACGCTATTACCTAGCAAGGAAGTGTCGCATTTACATTCATTTGAAGTGTAGACGAGGAATACATGACACTTCGCAAATCATATTATATCTTACCATGAAACATAGAAATGAGATGCGATATCGCGTTTTAAGAAGCATTAGAACTCTATCGCTACGATACCTAGACATCTGCAGACGCTATTACCTAGCAAGGAAGTGTCGCATTTACATTCATTTGAAGTGTAGACGAGGAATACATGACACTTCGCAAATCATATTATATCTTACCATGAAACATAGAAATGAGATGCGATATCGCGTTTCAAGAAGCATTAGAAATCTATTGCTAGGATACATAGAGATCCGCAAACGCTATTTCCTTGCTAGGAAGTGTCGCATTTACATTCATTTGAAGTGTAGACGAGGAAAACGTGACACTTCGCAAATCATATTATATCTTACCATGAAACATAGAAATGAGATGCGATATCGCGTTTTAAGAAGCATTAGAACTCTATCGCTACGATACCTAGACATCTGCAGACGCTATTTCCTAGCAAGGAAGTGTCTCATTTACATTCGTTTGAAGTGTAGACGAGGAATACATGACACTTCGCAAATCATATTATATCTTACCATGAAACATAGAAATGAGATGCGATATCGCGTTTTAAGAAGCATTAGATATCTATTGCTACGATACGTAGACATCTGCAAACGCTATTTCTTTGCAAGGAAGTGTCGCATTTACATTCATTTGAAGTGTATACGAGGAATACATAACACTTCGCAAATCATATTATATCTTACCATGAAACATAGAAATGAGATGCGATATCGCGTTTCAAGAAGCATTAAAAATCTATTGCTACGATACGTAGACATCTGCAAACGCAATTTCTTTGCAAGGAAGAGTCGCATTTACATTCATTTGAATCGTAGACGAGGAATGCATAACACTTCGGAATGAATATTATATCTTATCATGAAACATAGATATGAGATGCAATATCTCGTTTTAAGAAGCATTTGAACTCTATTGCTTCAATACGTTGACATCTGCAGACGCTATTTCCTTGCAAGGAAGTGTCGCATTTACATTCATTTGAAGTGTAGACGAGGAATACATGACACTTCGCAATTCATATTATATCTTACCATGAAACATAGAAATGAGATGCGATATCGCGTTTTAAGAAGCATTAGATATCTATTGCTGCGATACGTAGATATCTGCAAACGCTATTTCTTTGCAAGGAAGTGTCGCATTTACATTCATTTGAAGTGTAGACGAGGAATACACGACACTTCGCAAATCATATTATATCTTACCATGAAACATAGAAATGAGATGCGTAATCGCGTTTTAAGAAGCATTAGAAATCTATTGCTACGATACGTAGACAACTGCAAACGCTGTTTCCTTGCAAGGAAGTGTCGCATTTACCTTCATTTGAAACGTAGACGAGGAATGCATAACACTTCGCAATGAATAATATATCTTATCATGAAACATAGATATGTGATGCAATATCTCGTTTTAAGAAGCATTTGAACTCTATTGCTTCGATACGTAGACATCTGCAAACGCCATTTCCTTGCTAGGAAGTGTCGCATTTACATTCAATTGAAGTGTAGACGAGGAATAAATCACACTTCGCAAATCATATTATATCTTACCATGAAACATAGAAATGAGATGCGATATTGCGTTTTGAGAAGCATTAGAACTCTATCGCTACGAGTCCTAGACATCTGCAGGCGCTATTTCCTTTCAAGGAAGTGTCGCATTAACATTCATTTGAAGTGTAGACGAGGAGTACATAACACTACGCAAATCATATTATATCTTACCATGAAACATAGAATTGAGATGCGATATCGCGTTTTAAGAATCATAAGAACTCTATTGTTACGATACGTAGACATCTGCAAACGCTGTTTCCTTGGAAGGAAGTGTCGCATTTACGTTCATTTGAATCGTAGACGTGGAATGCATAACACTTCGCAATGAATAATATATCTTATCATGAAACATAGATATGTGATGCTATATCTCGTTTTAAGAAGCATTTGAACTCTATTGCTTCGATACGTAGACATCTGCAAACGCTATTTCCTTACAAGGAAGTGTCACATTTACATTCATTTGAAGAGTAGACGAGGAATACATAACACTTCGCAAATCATATTACATCTTACCATGAAACGTAGAAATGAGATGCGATATCGCGTTTTAAGAAGCATTAGAAATCTATTGCTACGATACGTAGACATCTGCAGACGCTATTTCCTAACAAGGAAGTGTCGCGTTTACATTCATTTGAAGTGTAGACGAGGAATACGTGACACTTCGCAAATCATTATATCTTACCATGAAACATTGAAATGAGATGCGATATCGCGTTTTAAGAATCATATGAACTCTATTGCTACGATACGTAGACATCTGCAAACGCTATTTCCTTGCAAGGATGTGTCGCATTTACCTTCATTTGAAACGTAGACGAGGAATACATGACACTTCGCAAATTACATTATATCTTACCATGAAACATAGAAATGAGATGCGATATCGCGTTTTAAGAAGCATTAGAAATCTATTGCTACGATACGTAGACATCTGCAAACGCCATTTCCTTGCAAGGAAGTGTCGCATTTACATTCATTTGAAGTGTAGACGAGGAATACATAACACTTCGCATATCATATTATACCTTACCATGAAACATAGAAATGAGATGCGATATCGCGTTTTAAGAATCATAAGAACTCTATTGCTACGATACGTAGACATCTGCAAACGCTATTTCCTTGCAAGGAAGTGTCGCATTTACATTCATTTGTATCGTAGACGAGGAAAGCATAACAAATCGCAACGAATATTATATCTTATCATGAAACATAGATATGAGATGCAATATCTCGTTTTAAGAAGCATTTGAACTCTATTGCTTCGATACATAGACATCTGCAAAGGCTATTTCCTTGCAGGGAAGTGACACATTTACATTCATTTGAATCGTAGACGAGGAATGCATAACACTTCGCAATGAATAATATATCTTATCATGAAACATAGATATGTGATGCAATATCTCGTTTTAAGAAGCATTTGAACTCTATTGCTTCGATACGTAGACATCTGCAAACGCCATTTCCTTGCTAGGAAGTGTCGCATTTACATTCATTTGAAGTGTAGACGAGGAATACATAACACTTCGCAAATCATATTATACCTTACCATGAAACATAGAAATGAGATGCGATATCGCGTTTTAAGAATCATAAGAACTCTATTGCTACGATACGTAGACATCTGCAAACGCTATTTCCTTGCAAGGAAGTGTCGCATTTACGTTCATTTGAATCGTAGACGTGGAATGCATAACACTTCGCAATGAATAATATATCTTATCATGAAACATAGATATGTGATGCAATATCTCGTTTTAAGAAGCATTTGAACTCTATTGCTTCGATACGTAGACATCTGCAAACGCCATTTCCTTGCTAGGAAGTGTCGCATTTACATTCAATTGAAGTGTAGACGAGGAATAAATCACACTTCGCAAATCATATTATATCTTACCATGAAACATAGAAATGAGATGCGATATTGCGTTCTGAGAAGCATTAGAACTCTATCGCTACGAGTCCTAGACATCTGCAGGCGCTATTTCCTTTCAAGGAAGTGTCGCATTAACATTCATTTGAAGTGTAGACGAGGAGTACATAACACTACGCAAATCATATTATATCTTACCATGAAACATAGAATTGAGATGCGATATCGCGTTTTAAGTATCATAAGAACTCCATTGCTATGATACGTAGACATCTGCAAACGCTATTTCCTTGCAAGGAAGTGTCGCATTTACATTCATTTGAATCGTAGACGAGGAATGCATAACACTTCGCAATGAATATTATATCTTATCATGAAACATAGATATGAGATGCAATATCTCGTTTTAAGAAGCATTTGAACTCTATTGCTACGATACCTAGACATCTGCAGACGCTATTTCCTAGCAAGCAAGTGTCGCATTTACATTCATTTGAAGTGTAGACGAGGAATACATGACACTTCGCAAATCATATTATATCTCACCATGAAACATAGAAATGAGATGCGATATCGCGTTTTAAGAAGCATTATAAATCTATTGCTACGATATGTAGATATCTGCAAACGCTATTTCTTTGCAAGGAAGTGTCGCATTTACATTCATTTGAAGTGTAGACGAGGAATACATAACACTTCGCAAATCATATTATATCTTGCCATAAAACATAGAAATGAGATGCGATATCGCGTTTTAAGAAGCATTTGAACTCTATTGCTACGATACCTAGACATCTGCAGACGCTATTTCCTAGCAAGGAAGTGTCGCATTTACATTCATTTGAAGTGTAGACGAGGAATACATGACACTTCGCAAATCATATTATATCTTACCACGAATCATAGAAATGAGATGCGATATCGCATTTTAAGAAGCATTAGAAATCTATTGCTACGATACGTAGATATCTGCAAACGCTATTTCTTTGCAAGGAAGTTTCGCATTTACGTTCATTTGAATCGTAGACGAGGAATGCATAACACTTCGCAATGAATATAATATCTTGTCATGAAACATAGTTATGAGATGCAATATCTCGTTTTCAGAAGCATTTGAACTCTATTGCTTCGATACGTAGACATCTGCAAACGCTATTTCCTTGCAAGGAAGTGTCGCATTTACATTCATTTGAAGTGTAGACGAGGAATACATGACACTTCGCAAATCATATTATATCTTACCACGAATCATAGAAATGAGATGCGATATCGCATTTTAAGAAGCATTAGAAATCTATTGCTACGATACGTAGATATCTGCAAACGCTATTTCTTTGCAAGGAAGTTTCGCATTTACGTTCATTTGAATCGTAGACGAGGAATGCATAACACTTCGCAATGAATATAATATCTTGTCATGAAACATAGTTATGAGATGCAATATCTCGTTTTCAGAAGCATTTGAACTCTATTGCTTCGATACGTAGACATCTGCAAACGCTATTTCCTTGCAAGGAAGTGTCGCATTTACGTTCATTGGAAGTGTAGACGAGGAATACATGACACTTCGCAAATCACATTATATCTTACAATGAAACACAGAAATGAGATGCGATATCGCGTTTTAAGAAGCATTAGAAATCTATTGCTACGATACGCAGACATCTGCAAACGCTATTTCTTTGCAAGGAAGTGTCGCATTTACATTAATTCGAAGTGTAGATGAGGAATACATAACACTTCGCCAATCATATTATATCTTACCATGAAACATAGATATGAGATGCAATATCTCGTTTTAAGAAGCATTTTAACTCCATTGCTACGATACCTAGACATCTGCAGACGCTATTTCCTAGCAAGGAAGTGTCGCATTTACATTCATTTGAAGTGTAGACGAGGAATACTTAACACTTCGCAAATCATCTTATATCTTACCATGAAACTTAGAAATGAGATGCGATATCGCGTTTTAAGAAGCTTTAGAACACTATTGCTACGATAGGTAGACATCTGTAAACGCTATTTCCTTGCAAGGAAGTGTCGCATTTACATTCATTTGAATCGTAGACGAGGAATGCAAAACACTTCGCAAATCATATTATATCTTGCCATGAAACATAGAAATGTGATGCGATATCGCGTTTTAAGAATCATAAGAACTCTATCGCTACGATACCTAGACATCTGCAGACGCTATTTCCTTTCAAGGAAGTGTCGCATTTACATTCATTTGAAGTGTAGACGAGGAGTACATAACACTTCGCAAATCATATTATATCTTACCATGAAACATAGAAATGAGATGCGATATCGCGTTTTAAGTATCATAAGAACTCCATTGCTACGATACGTAGACATCTGCAAACGCTATTTCCTTGCAAGGAAGTTTCGCATTTACGTTCATTTGAATCGTGGACGAGGAATGCATACGAGGAATATTATATCTTATCATGAAACATTGATATGAGATGCAATATCTCGTTTTAAGGAGCATTTGAACTCCATTGCTACGATACCTAGACATCTGCAGACGCTATTTCCTAGCAAGGAAGTGTCGCATTTACATTCATTTGAAGTGTAGACGAGGAATACATGACACTTCGCAAATCATATTATATCTTACCATGAAACATAGAAATGAGATGCGATATCGCGTTTTAAGTAGCATTAGAGATCTATTGCTACGATACGTAGACATCTGCAAACGCTATTTCTTTGCAAGGAAGTGTCGCATTTACATTCATTTGAAGTGTAGACGAGGAATGCATAACACTTCGCAAAGAATATAATATCTTGTCATGAAACATAGTTATGAGATGCAATATCTCGTTTTTAGAAGCATTTGATCTCTATTGCTTCGATACGTAGACATCTGCAAACGCTATTTCTTTGCAAGGAAGTGTCGCATTTACATTCATTTGAAGTGTAGACGAGGAATACATTACACTTCGCAAATCATATTATATCTTACCATGAAACATAGAAATGAGATGCGATATCGCGTTTTAAGAAGCATTAGAAATCTATTGCTACGATACGTAGACATCTGCAGACGCTATGTCCTAGCAAGGAAGTGTCGCATTTACATTTATTTGAAGTGTAGACGAGGAATACATGACACTTCGCAAATCATATTATATCTTGCCACGAAACATAGAAATGAGATGCGATATCGCATTTTAAGAATCATAAGAACTCTATTGCTACGATACGAAGACATCCGCAAACGCTATTGCCTTGCAAGGAAGTGTCGCATTTACATTCATTTGAATCGTAGACGAGGAATGCATAACACTTCGCAATGAATATTATATCTTATCATGAAACATAGATACGAGATGCAATATCTCGTTTTAAGAAGCATTTGAACTCTATTGCGTCGATACGTAGACATCTGCAGACGCTATTTCCTTGCAAGGAAGTGTCGCATTTACATTCATTTGAAGTGTATACGAGGAATACATAACACTTCGCAAATCATATTATATCTTACTATGAAACATAGAAATGAGATGCGATATCGCGTTTTAAGAAGCATTAGAACTCTATCGCTACGACACCTAGACATCTGCAGACGCTATTACCTAGCAAGGAAGTGTCGCATTTACATTCATTTGAAGTGTAGACGAGGAATACATGACACTTCGCAAATCATATTATATCTTACCAAGAAACATAGAAATGAGATGCGATATCGCGTTCTAGGAAGCATTAGAACTCTATCGCTACGATACCTAGACATCTGCAGACGCTATTACCTAGCAAGGAAGTGTCTCATTTACATCCATTTGAAGTGTAGACGAGGAATACATGACACTTCGCAAATCATATTATATCTTACCATGAAACATAGAAATGAGATGCGATATCGCGTTTTATGAAGCATTAGAACTCTATTGCTACGATAGGTAGACATCTGCAAACGCTATTACCTTGCAAGGAATTGTCGCATTTACATTAATTCGAAGTGTAGATGAGGAATACATAACACTTCGCCAATCATATTATATCTTACCATGAAACATAGATATGAGATGCAATATCTCGTTTTAAGAAGCATTTTAACTCCATTGCTACGATACCTAGACATCTGCAGACGCTATTTCCTAGCAAGGAAGTGTCGCATTTACATTCATTTGAAGTGTAGACGAGGAATACTTAACACTTCGCAAATCATCTTATATCTTACCATGAAACTTAGAAATGAGATGCGATATCGCGTTTTAAGAAGCTTTAGAACACTATTGCTACGATAGGTAGACATCTGTAAACGCTATTTCCTTGCAAGGAAGTGTCGCATTTACATTCATTTGAATCGTAGACGAGGAATGCAAAACACTTCGCAAATCATATTATATCTTGCCATGAAACATAGAAATGTGATGCGATATCGCGTTTTAAGAATCATAAGAACTCTATCGCTACGATACCTAGACATCTGCAGACGCTATTTCCTTTCAAGGAAGTGTCGCATTTACATTCATTTGAAGTGTAGACGAGGAGTACATAACACTTCGCAAATCATATTATATCTTACCATGAAACATAGAAATGAGATGCGATATCGCGTTTTAAGTATCATAAGAACTCCATTGCTACGATACGTAGACATCTGCAAACGCTATTTCCTTGCAAGGAAGTTTCGCATTTACGTTCATTTGAATCGTGGACGAGGAATGCATACGAGGAATATTATATCTTATCATGAAACATTGATATGAGATGCAATATCTCGTTTTAAGGAGCATTTGAACTCCATTGCTACGATACCTAGACATCTGCAGACGCTATTTCCTAGCAAGGAAGTGTCGCATTTACATTCATTTGAAGTGTAGACGAGGAATACATGACACTTCGCAAATCATATTATATCTTACCATGAAACATAGAAATGAGATGCGATATCGCGTTTTAAGTAGCATTAGAGATCTATTGCTACGATACGTAGACATCTGCAAACGCTATTTCTTTGCAAGGAAGTGTCGCATTTACATTCATTTGAAGTGTAGACGAGGAATGCATAACACTTCGCAAAGAATATAATATCTTGTCATGAAACATAGTTATGAGATGCAATATCTCGTTTTTAGAAGCATTTGATCTCTATTGCTTCGATACGTAGACATCTGCAAACGCTATTTCTTTGCAAGGAAGTGTCGCATTTACATTCATTTGAAGTGTAGACGAGGAATACATTACACTTCGCAAATCATATATATCTTACCATGAAACATAGAAATGAGATGCGATATCGCGTTTTAAGAAGCATTAGAAATCTATTGCTACGATACGTAGACATCTGCAGACGCTATGTCCTAGCAAGGAAGTGTCGCATTTACATTTATTTGAAGTGTAGACGAGGAATACATGACACTTCGCAAATCATATTATATCTTGCCACGAAACATAGAAATGAGATGCGATATCGCATTTTAAGAATCATAAGAACTCTATTGCTACGATACGAAGACATCCGCAAACGCTATTGCCTTGCAAGGAAGTGTCGCATTTACATTCATTTGAATCGTAGACGAGGAATGCATAACACTTCGCAATGAATATTATATCTTATCATGAAACATAGATACGAGATGCAATATCTCGTTTTAAGAAGCATTTGAACTCTATTGCGTCGATACGTAGACATCTGCAGACGCTATTTCCTTGCAAGGAAGTGTCGCATTTACATTCATTTGAAGTGTATACGAGGAATACATAACACTTCGCAAATCATATTATATCTTACTATGAAACATAGAAATGAGATGCGATATCGCGTTTTAAGAAGCATTAGAACTCTATCGCTACGATACCTAGACATCTGCAGACGCTATTACCTAGCAAGGAAGTGTCGCATTTACATTCATTTGAAGTGTAGACGAGGAATACATGACACTTCGCAAATCATATTATATCTTACCAAGAAACATAGAAATGAGATGCGATATCGCGTTCTAGGAAGCATTAGAACTCTATCGCTACGATACCTAGACATCTGCAGACGCTATTACCTAGCAAGGAAGTGTCTCATTTACATCCATTTGAAGTGTAGACGAGGAATACATGACACTTCGCAAATCATATTATATCTTACCATGAAACATAGAAATGAGATGCGATATCGCGTTTTATGAAGCATTAGAACTCTATTGCTACGATAGGTAGACATCTGCAAACGCTATTACCTTGCAAGGAATTGTCGCATTTACATTCATTTGAATCGTAGACGGGAAATGCATAACACTTCGCAAATCATATTATATCTTGCCACGAAACATAGAAATGAGATGCGATATCGCGTTTTAAGAATCATAAGAACTCTATTGCTAAGATACGAAGACATCTGTAGACGCTATTTCCTTGCAAGGAAGTGTCGCATTTACATTCATTTGAATCGTAGACGAGGAATGCATAACACTTCGCAATGAATATTATATCTTATCATGAAACATAGATACGAGATGCAATATCTCGTTTTAAGAAGCATTTGAACTCTATTGCTCCGATACGTAGACATCTGCAGACGCTATTTCCTTGCAAGGAAGTGTCACATTTACATTCATTTGAAGTGTAGACGAGGAATACATAACACTTCGCAAATCATATTATATCTTACTACGAAACATAGAAATGAGATGCGCTATCGCGTTTTAAGAAGCATTAGAGCTCTATCGGTACGATACCTAGACATCTGCAGACGCTATTACCTAGCAAGGAAGTGTCGCATTTACATTCATTTGAAGTGTAGACGAGGAATACATGACACTTCGCAAATCATATTATATCTTACCATGAAACATAGAAATGAGATGCGATATCGCGTTTTAAGAAGCATTAGAACTCTATCGCTACGATACCTAGACATCTGCAGACGCTATTACCTAGCAAGGAAGTGTCGCATTTACATTCATTTGAAGTGTAGACGAGGAATACATGACACTTCGCAAATCATATTATATCTTACCATGAAACATAGAAATGAGATGCGATATCGCGTTTCAAGAAGCATTAGAAATCTATTGCTAGGATACATAGAGATCCGCAAACGCTATTTCCTTGCTAGGAAGTGTCGCATTTACATTCATTTGAAGTGTAGACGAGGAAAACGTGACACTTCGCAAATCATATTATATCTTACCATGAAACATAGAAATGAGATGCGATATCGCGTTTTAAGAAGCATTAGAACTCTATCGCTACGATACCTAGACATCTGCAGACGCTATTTCCTAGCAAGGAAGTGTCTCATTTACATTCGTTTGAAGTGTAGACGAGGAATACATGACACTTCGCAAATCATATTATATCTTACCATGAAACATAGAAATGAGATGCGATATCGCGTTTTAAGAAGCATTAGATATCTATTGCTACGATACGTAGACATCTGCAAACGCTATTTCTTTGCAAGGAAGTGTCGCATTTACATTCATTTGAAGTGTATACGAGGAATACATAACACTTCGCAAATCATATTATATCTTACCATGAAACATAGAAATGAGATGCGATATCGCGTTTCAAGAAGCATTAAAAATCTATTGCTACGATACGTAGACATCTGCAAACGCAATTTCTTTGCAAGGAAGAGTCGCATTTACATTCATTTGAATCGTAGACGAGGAATGCATAACACTTCGGAATGAATATTATATCTTATCATGAAACATAGATATGAGATGCAATATCTCGTTTTAAGAAGCATTTGAACTCTATTGCTTCAATACGTTGACATCTGCAGACGCTATTTCCTTGCAAGGAAGTGTCGCATTTACATTCATTTGAAGTGTAGACGAGGAATACATGACACTTCGCAATTCATATTATATCTTACCATGAAACATAGAAATGAGATGCGATATCGCGTTTTAAGAAGCATTAGATATCTATTGCTGCGATACGTAGATATCTGCAAACGCTATTTCTTTGCAAGGAAGTGTCGCATTTACATTCATTTGAAGTGTAGACGAGGAATACACGACACTTCGCAAATCATATTATATCTTACCATGAAACATAGAAATGAGATGCGTAATCGCGTTTTAAGAAGCATTAGAAATCTATTGCTACGATACGTAGACAACTGCAAACGCTGTTTCCTTGCAAGGAAGTGTCGCATTTACCTTCATTTGAAACGTAGACGAGGAATGCATAACACACTTCGCAATGAATAATATATCTTATCATGAAACATAGATATGTGATGCAATATCTCGTTTTAAGAAGCATTTGAACTCTATTGCTTCGATACGTAGACATCTGCAAACGCCCATTTCCTTGCTAGGAAGTGTCGCATTTACATTCAATTGAAGTGTAGACGAGGAATAAATCACACTTCGCAAATCATATTATATCTTACCATGAAACATAGAAATGAGATGCGATATTGCGTTTTGAGAAGCATTAGAAACTCTATCGCTACGAGTCCCTAGACATCTGCAGGCGCTATTTCCTTTCAAGGAAGTGTCGCATTAACATTCATTTGAAGTGTAGACGAGGAGTACATAACACTACGCAAATCATATTATATCTTACCATGAAACATAGAATTGAGATGCGATATCGCGTTTTTAAGAATCATAAGAACTCTATTGTTACGATACGTAGACATCTGCAAACGCTGTTTCCTTGGAAGGAAGTGTCGCATTTACGTTCATTTGAATCGTAGACGTGGAATGCATAACACTTCGCAATGAATAATATATCTTATCATGAAACATAGATATGTGATGCTATATCTCGTTTTAAGAAGCATTTGAACTCTATTGCTTCGATACGTAGACATCTGCAAACGCTATTTCCTTACAAGGAAGTGTCACATTTACATTCATTTGAAGAGTAGACGAGGAATACATAACTCACTTCGCAAATCATATTACATCTTACCATGAAACGTAGAAATGAGATGCGATATCGCGTTTTAAGAAGCATTAGAACTCTATTGCTACGATACGTAGACATCTGCAGACGCTATTTCCTAACAAGGAAGTGTCGCATTTACATTCATTTGAAGTGTAGACGAGGAATACGTGACACTTCGCAAATCATTATATCTTACCATGAAACATTGAAATGAGATGCGATATCGCGTTTTAAGAATCATATGAACTCTATTGCTACGATACGTAGACATCTGCAAACGCTATTTCCTTGCAAGGATGTGTCGCATTTACCTTCATTTGAAACGTAGACGAGGAATACATGACACTTCGCAAATTACATTATATCTTACCATGAAACATAGAAATGAGATGCGATATCGCGTTTTAAGAAGCATTAGAAATCTATTGCTACGATACGTAGACATCTGCAAACGCCATTTCCTTGCAAGGAAGTGTCGCATTTACATTCATTTGAAGTGTAGACGAGGAATACATAACACTTCGCATATCATATTATACCTTACCATGAAACATAGAAATGAGATGCGATATCGCGTTTTAAGAATCATAAGAACTCTATTGCTACGATACGTAGACATCTGCAAACGCTATTTCCTTGCAAGGAAGTGTCGCATTTACATTCATTTGTATCGTAGACGAGGAAAGCATAACAAATCGCAACGAATATTATATCTTATCATGAAACATAGATATGAGATGCAATATCTCGTTTTAAGAAGCATTTGAACTCTATTGCTTCGATACATAGACATCTGCAAAGGCTATTTCCTTGCAGGGAAGTGACACATTTACATTCATTTGAATCGTAGACGAGGAATGCATAACACTTCGCAATGAATAATATATCTTATCATGAAACATAGATATGTGATGCAATATCTCGTTTTAAGAAGCATTTGAACTCTATTGCTTCGATACGTAGACATCTGCAAACGCCATTTCCTTGCTAGGAAGTGTCGCATTTACATTCATTTGAAGTGTAGACGAGGAATACATAA